>NC_056600.1:16972442-17272442 GCF_018340385.1 Cyprinus carpio
AAAAAAAGAAAAAACTGCTTTTGTTGGTAAATGAAAAAGACTGTCCAGTATCTCCAAATAATTAAGTTGACTGCAAAATAATGACTTTTTCCAAACAGGTTTCCTATACACTCCCCCTTGTTTTGCATTGGTTGAACAAACAGTTAGCCCCGCCCCAAACTCACACCACTGGTTGATGGTGCAGTGTCAGGCTAGTCGAGTATAATAATTTAATTGTACCATGCTGTTTACAGGTTTAGAGGGTATAAATGTGCAAATAATTGTCTTAAACCAGAATAGAAGAAATCATTTAAAACATCTAAAAAATGACACACTTCACCTTTAATTATCCTTTCAGTGCTCGTTGATGTGACTAAGATCTGTTTAGATTTCGGTAATTCTCACAGTGCTGATAGAGTCACGACCCATGTGGGATTGAAGGGGCAGTTAATTTCACCTCATTAGCAGGAAACAGTCACAATAGATTAGCCTCTCTTCAAATGATGCCTTTGTTTGATTACCACACACAACGGCAGCAGAAATCCTCAAAGGAGATGCTGCAAGGCTGGAATCAATGATGGACAATCCCAACTGCCTTATCAGATTCACGCTTGGTTGACAACATCCATCTTGTATAAAGTAACTGGTCATGTCAATTCCTCATATTCCTTTTTAAATCTTCAACTAATATAGTCTGGGTAAGAAGTCTGACAAACATCGTCCTGCAAAATCAGGGTTCTTCCTAACCTTTAAACCAAACGCTGGGAGGTTGCTTTTCTATTTATCCCACTAAGGGTTAGACTTGTGCCCTTGTTCATGTGCACTATTTGTGATAAAGGACATGCTTGAAAAGAGGCCACAGTCTCAGAGGGTTTCCTGCCAAAGCCAACATAAAGTTTAAACATAATTATGCTTTTTCTCCTGCACGCACTTTAGTTTTTATCCTCATGGATTCAACATTTAGTACTTTGTTGTTTGTTTTAGACCTCTAATAGTCACTGAACCACTTATTGACTATCTAATTTATGCTGCTCTAAAAAAACTGGCAAGAAAAGTTTCCAAATATTCAACATTTAATTCCTCACCCCTTGATAATGGCCGAAATGTAATTTTAATCAATTAAGTTTTCATCTCTTCAAGAGTGAGTGCTGCACCTTTTTCAATTTATATGGCTTTTTGATTTTTGGTTGCACCTCCTCTATCGTTGGTAGAGCACTTCCTCTCAGTAATTTTCATACAAGTAGTGCCATTGTTTGAGGAAAGTTGAGGACTGGAAACCTGGGTTGCGTAAGATAATACCCCTCTGTGAATAGATCAATACTCTACTGATCTCTACCTGAAAATAATCTCTAATTATAGTACAGATGTTTAAAAAAAAACACATAATAATGTTTTATTTTTCTTTATTGCATTTGTTTCTGCAATCAAATGTCCACGCTCTCTTGGAGTGCATTATAGACTCCGGAAGTGACTGACTGCTGTTTTTAGTTGGGCTATTCTCTGACACAGCATGAGTCAGTTTACACGTCTCTTTTTTTTTCCTGTTCATGTTTAATGATTTTTTTCTGCCCATTCTTGCTTCAACTTGACTCCTTGATCTATTTTAAACACAGCTTTGCCATTTTCTTTGAAGATGTTTTATTTTGTGTTTTGTAATTTGTTTAGTGTTTAATTTGTGTTTTGTTTATTTTTTTGTTTTGCTTTGTTTTGCTTTGCTTTGCTTTGTTTTGGTTTGTTTTGTAAAAGTACTTTCACCCCTGCTGTTTAATATTACCATTTGTATGTAGACTTCTTAAGAATCTGTTCTGTTTGATTGGGTATCTGACATGTAAAGTTTTGTCTCAATCAGTGCTGTGAGTTTGGGGCAGCATTACCTGTTTGGCAAACATCACTATTTTTTTTTTTTTTTTTCTCAATTCAGTTTGTAGACATACCAGCAAAAATGTCCTTTTATGACTTCTTATTTTATTTTTTAGAATTTATGTTTTCATTCTACATTGAAACAAAAACTCAAATTTAAAGCACAAGGTTAGACGTGTAGATGAAAATAACTTTGATACTTATTCTCCAGTTTTTTATTGTTTGTGTTGATTTTTGTAGAGATTCTGTCTAGATGCCGCAACAGATGATTTGTTTGTGAATAGTTCAATAACTGAGAAGAAAGATTCATGAAGTGACATCTATTGGCATCCCCATATGTTTTTTTTAATCTCCCTCTCTGTTTCTTCCATTCTTTCTCTCCGTTTATCTATCTTGACATCCCTCCATTTGACTCACTTTTTTTGCATCCTATGTCTTGATTTTCTCTTCATCTTTCCCTCACTTTCGCTCTCATTAAAACTCTGGCCATGTTCTCTCATTCACTCACATCCTCTTTCCCTCCTTTTTTCCATTTCCTCTCATCAACAGAGTCTTTTTATACACATGAAGCGGCTCTCCTCTCTGCTCAACCGTGACTCAGTAACACCTCCTACTGGAGGCACACACTCAATGCTGGGGTAAGAAGATCTGAGAAGACAAAATGGAAAAATCCCAAATGACATCTCAGTTCTTTTTTCATAGACAGCAGTAAGATTGTATGGAGATCGAATGGAGACTTTTGCTTAGAAACATCAGCAAATCAGAAGATACCCCTTTCATCACATATGTGTCCTCTAGTTAAAGGTATACTCCACCTCAAAATTAAATTTTTCTCATTAGTCACTTACCCCCATGTCATTCCAAACCTGTAAAAGCTCAGTTCGTCTTCAGAACACAATTTAAGATATTTTGGATGAAAACCGGGAGGCCTGTGATTGTCCCATAGACTGCCAAGTAAATAGCACTGTCAAGGTCCATAAAAGGTATGAAAGTCTTTGTCAGAATACTTCATCTGCCATCAGACGTGCAATCTGGGTTATATGAAGTGATGGGAACACTTTTTGTAAGCGAAGAAAACAAAAATAACAACTTTATTCAACAATTCATTTGTCAACAGTCTCCTCTGTATCTCTCCATATCACCGTATGCTGCGTATGCTCTTCTGTATCATCTGCGCCACAAGGATGCGCTGTTTTCTTTCAAACCAAAGCTAAATACACGTAGAAACAGCGCTTCCCTATGGCAAGGATGATACAGAAGAACATAAACAGCATACGGTAATATGGAGAGACACAGAGCAGACTGTTGAAAAAGGAATTGTTGATTAAAGTCATTATTTTGTTTTCTTCGCTTACAAAAAGTGTTCCCATCGCTTCATATAACCCAGATTGCACGTCTGATAGCAGATGGAGTATTCTGATGACGAATTTCATACCTTTTATGGACCTTGACACTGTTATTTACTTGGCAGTCTATGGGAAAGTCACAAGCCTCCTGGTTTTCATCCAAAACATCTTAAATTGTGTTCCGAAGACGAACCGAGTTTTTACGGGTTTGGAACGACATGGGATAAGTGAATAATGACAAAATTTTCATTTTGGGGTGGAGTACCCTTTAAGAGATCTTGAAAATGCGTCAAACTCTTCTCAGAAGTCCAATCAAAAGGGATTTCAGTACATTTCTCATCAAATCTTTATTTTATACTTCTACGCTTCCACTGTGTTGTCAACACTTGTCTCATTTGTGTATATTCTAATGTGTCCAAAAAGGAATTTTAGGAGAAACATCCGAGATATCTAAAATAAACATAGCTAGAAGCTTCATTATGCCTTGTGATCTATGAAAGAACAACTTCTGAGCAATAAAATCTGCTTTAAACTCAAGGAGGGCCTGAATAATTTTATATTTCAGATGTATTCAGCACCACAGCTTTCAATGGATCACCAGAAAGAGCAGGAGAAATGGAAAAGAGATGCAAGAAAGCTCAAGTAACTCTTTTCTGATTCAGGAAATTGTCCTTTTGTCATTCTACTCAGAGCACTTTGGCATGCCGACAGAGACGTGACAGGGTTAACATCCTGGACTTTAACACACATCACACACAAATATACTGCATCCTTCAGTCAGCCTGCTTAAAGTTTTCATAAATTGCACATTATGTTAGATTAAATAAAGGCAGGTGCTGCCTGTGAACTCATTAAGGAATATAATATTCATCGTTCACTGTACAAACTAGAACAGATGTCCTCTATGGAAGCTTTAAAGGGGGATTTAGCATCTACTGAGCTATTCAAATAAAAAAGTGGTGGAGTAAAACAAATGGCTTCATAAATACCAAGCTGCATTTACGAGACCATGGCAGGTCCCTGCATGCTAATTTAATAATCTTCAACCAGCTGGCCCGGTAAGATATTTATATAAGATTATATGAACAGAAAGAAACTTATCCTATATTTGACCTTATGTCATTTTAGTAAACAGTGCCATTTGTGTGCCTCCATGACTGATTTAATTAAATTTAGATTTAAGCCTGTTTGGTGTTTAATGCAAAATAAACTTTAAAATAAAACATGAATTCATTATTTTAAAATAAATTAACACATTTTAAGGTAGATTTGTCTAAAAAAAAACTTTTATGCACTATTCACTTAAAGGGATAGTTCACCCCAAAATGAAAATTACTCACTATCATGTCGTTACAAACCCGTAAAAACTATAACGTGCTTTGTTACTTTATTTATTGCTTGTAATATAACTAAATATAATAAAAAAAAACTAATGCTGTTAAACAATTAATCACAATTAATCGCATCCAAAATAAAAGTTTTTGTTTACATAATATATGAGTGTGTACTGTGTATGTTTATTTTGCATATATAAATACAAACACATACATGTATATATTTAAGACAAATATGTTATATTTATATATAATATAAAATATAATATATAACGTATATACACGTACATATTTTCAGTATATATATATATATATATATATATATAGTAACATATATATATATATATATATATATATATATACTGAATGTGTGTGTATTTATATATACATAGTAAATAAACACAGTACACATACATTTTGTAAACAAAAAAAAAAAAATATTTTGGAGGCGATTTATCGCGATTAATCGTTTAACAGCACTAATAAAAATGAATTATTATTAAACTAATTATTATTGCTTGCAATATAACTAAATGCAAGAATATGTACCGGAAAATTCACTTCCCTTTAAGTTATCTGTTTTTAAATATTTACATACTTTAAATATTTAATTCAATGGGAAGACTACAAACAATTTTTGTTAATGCACTATTAAAGTTTACAGAATTTGTCATTGGTTCTCATTTTCTCTTCAACCTTGCTGTGACATCCCACTTATAAAAAGTAATGGTTTGATCTTTCTGACATAAAAAAAAAAATAATAAAATTTTTTACATTTGGTTCATATGGCTGTATTAAGGACTGAAGGTTGAGAATAAGTCTTTGGAAAATATATAAGTATTAATCTGACTATTATGGGGCAAAAAGCTATTGACATTTTGGACCTAAAGTGGGAAAATATGATTTCTTGAAAGGTCAGCAGTAACCTTTTGAAATGAAATGATAAAAATAAATACATTCCTAAAATTTCAGGCACAAATGAGACTGCAGTCGTTTTCAGTGTGCAATCAGTTATAATCTTTCATAACTATACATCCCAGAGTGTGAAGAATTTGAAGTAATTTCCCTATCTATTGAAGTCTCCCTGAAGCAAGAAGTCTCCCAAAGCCTTGTCATATGGACGCTAGCTCTGAAGTTTAAGAGAATACAGAAGACTGCATTATAACAATCAGCAGAGAGGACCAGTAGGGCCTGTCTGTCAAGTAATCCCCTAAAAGACTTTGAAATGTGATGAATTATTTTACACAGCAGTGAAAAAAAATTACACTATTAAAAGTAACGGCAGACAAAAACATTCAACCCCTAATAATTGGATTGGATGTAAAAGAGGAGATTGGGAAAAAAAGTTTTTTGTTCTGAAAAGGATCTCAGGTCTTATAAGTTTGGAATGACATGAGGGTGAGTAAACGATGACAGAATTTTCATTTTTAGGTGAAATATCCCATTAATATACAATGGATGTGATGGATACAGCTCACAGGAAACTCTTTTTTACCCTTTCCATTCTCCCCTTCTTTTCCTCTCTATTTCACATAAATTCTTGCCAAAACAAATCATTCCATTCTATGGCATGTACTGAACATCACTTTCAAACAAGTCAGAGAAATTGTTAGTTTGGACCAAAACTTTTGGCCTTTCGACAGTCAAAATCTCCCACTCGTTTAAACTGTCATTTCCTCACTCACTTTTAATGCTTTAAAATATCACTCTCTATCCATTAGTCATCATTTTCTCAGGCACCTCACAGCAGCACACAACCCCCTGCTGAAACACACCATACAACTAGTCACCATTTAAAGAAGACTGGCTTAACTTCTTTTCAGAGTCTTCTATGGGGGAAAAAAGGTCTGCTGATTAAGAGTTTTTCAAACTTGTCACTCACATTTTGAAAATAAATAAATTTTGTACTACAAACATGAATGGAATAAAATCATGTGGCTTGTTTAGGAGAGATGTAGGTCTACGGTTTGTTTCATTACCTGACTTAAAATTTTGTAGAATGCATTGATATTAAATGATGTCTGGCTAAAACAAATAAGCCCATAATAATTTTCAAGTTATGGCAATAACCGATAAATGACCAATATAAAAATTATATACTATTTGTGACCCTGGACCACAAAACCAGTTTTAGGCCCCATTTACACTAGTGCGTTTTCGTTTTAAAATGGCGTTTTAGAATGAAAACGATCCTCGTCTACACGCGTTTCAGAAACGATCTCCGTTTACACTACACAACCTAAAACGCATGTCACGAGACCATTCATGCAGATACAGCCATAGATATGAATAGGTATATTCCCTATTATTTAGATCGCGGACACGCCTACGTGATTGGAGCGAACAAATGGGGAGTCTATGTATACATCAATGGGTACAACAATGCTCATGATGTTATTGTTTACACGGTCGTCAAGGATACGCAGAGCCTTTTCAAAAGTCTCCGTTTTGGTCCGTTTACACTGAAACGCAACCCCAGAGTTTTCAAACTAAAACGGGGTCTGAAGCGTTTTCAAAAGTGTTCGTTTTCGAGTGCCGAAAATGCCGAATTAGTGTAATTGATAGGCATAACCATAGCAAAAGTTATGCATTTTAAAACGAAAACGCACTAGTGTAAACGGGGCCTTAAATTGCACAGATATACTTGTAGCAATAGCCAAAAATGCATTGTATGGGTAAAAATTTAAAATTTTTCTTTTATGACAAAAATCATTGGATATTATGTAAAGATCATGTTCAATGAAGATATTTAGTTAATTTCCAACCGTAAATATATCAAAACTTAATTTTTGATTAGTAATATGCATTATTATGAACTTCATTTGGACAACTTTAAAGGCTATTTTCTCAATATTTAGATATTTTGGCACCCTCAGATTCCAGATTTAGAAGTAGTTGTCTCTCTGCCAAATATTGTCCCATCCTAACAAAACCATACATCAGTGTTAAAGTTTATTTATTCAGCTTTCAGATGATGTATTAAAGTGGCCCTATTATGGATTTTTGAAAATTACCCCTTCATGCAGTGTTTAACACAGACCTAATGAATGAAAACATCCTGCAAAGTTTTAAATCTGAAAGTACACTGTGTACAAAGTTACTGTCTGTCAAAAGAAAGTTGACTCTGAATCATTGAAACGAGTCATTTTTAAAATTAATCCCAAGACGTTTCATGTTGACTTCCCAAGACACTTCCGCCTACTTGTTGGTCTTTTCGAGCTGGACTGAATGAAAATGCAAATTCATCCTTTGCCACTAGGTGTCGATTTTGGAGCGGTAAAATAGCGGTTTCCCCGGTAACGCTGTACACAAAGCATCACAAACTAGCGGATGGCTTACATATCACGGCTCATAGAAACAGTTGCTAATGAGGCATCTACATATACGCTCAAATTGAGTTACGGCGTTCTGACTTTGTTTTACTGTCCATTAAAGTCTGCCACATTTTAATTACGGTGTAGAAAAATGAATTACTGTAGATAGATCGCGATCTACCAAACAGCTCCATATAGTAAAGCACTGTAAAGACTAGATACCTTGGCAGCAATATGTAATCGTGAATAACCTTGAAAGATTTTTTTTTTCTTTTCTTTTCTTTTTGTAATGCAGATTATTCACCAGGCTGTCACTTCTAGTTGGACGCGTGTGGACTAGAATGCCGTAGCTAGCATGATCAATCATAAAATCAGTAGCCTACTAAAAGTTTGCAATTAAATCCATATCCTACCTTTTCTTGTAACCTGATCAAATCAATCCATGGCAATGAACGTCATCTGAGATGTTTAATCCACAAGCATTCTGAGCATTATTCCCATTTTTTGGCATTCACATCAATCCACAAGTCGTTCTTTTAGGTTAAGCTATTTCATACAAATCAATATAAAAGCAATTATGCTATGTCTGTATTCTTTTAAGTTACTGAGCATAGCAAATAAATTGGTATCCACGGTATCCACTTATGTTTAACTTTCAGTCTGCTTGTTAGTCAAATAACTTGTTAGTATCGAGACATTCTATGATCACTAGATTTTATACAGCTGTTACTATAACAATTTTTTTTAATGGTGATCAGCAACTAAATACTGATAATGTGGAAGTTACTGCGTTTTGCCTTGGTGTGACTTCTCACATTTTGCAGACAATGCAAAGGCAGAGTACATTAACTACAAAAAAGGGGTAAAAATCAAGTTTGAGATCAATTATTTTTAATGTAGATCATTTTGATTAGCAAAACACCAATTGCTATATTTCCAAAATCTAAATATAATTAATTTGGTTGGACATGTAAAAAACTTTAAGGTCATTTTTCTCAGTTTCACACTCTAGCGAGTTAAGATCTTTTGCCTTTGTAGGGAAGTGTATATATCTATGATTATAAGACAATGAAAGTGTTTTTTGACCTTGCATGCATGTCAATCTGTTGTTGGGGACTACTAAAACCAAAATATAAAGCTTTCACTACCCGTAACAGGGGCACTTTAATCTGAATTTTACAAAAATTTACCCTTATGACTGGTTTTGCGGTCCAGGGTCACATTTGTCTAAATAAATAAATAATTCATTATAAATTATTACATTTATTTAGCACTTTCCTAGACACTCAAAGAGTTTTAAATAAATTAATTAATAAAATATTGCATTTTTAATATAATTTTTTTTTTTTTTTATTTTTTTATTGTAACGTAAAAAAGGGGGAAATGAGCATGCACAATTAAATTGTATATATTTCCAATATTGATAAATGAAAAAAATCTCTAATATTGCCTGACATACAATACCCGTCAAAAGTTTGTGGTCAATTTTCTTTTCTTTTCTTTTAATAAATTAATACTTTACTCTACAATGATACATTAAATTGATCAAAAGTAACAGTTAAATGACAAAAGGTTTATTTTTAAAAATAAATACTGTTCTTTTGAACTTTCCATTCATCAAAGTATCCATAAAAACAATGTATCACAATATAACGATAAAAATATTTAAGCATCACAGCCATTTTCAACATGGATAATAATGAGACATTTTTTTTTGGAGCAGAAAATCAGCATATTAGAATAATTTCTAAAGGATCATGTGACACTGAAAACTGGAGTAATGACTGCTGAAAATTCAACTTTGCATCACAGGAATAAATTACATTTTAAAATACAGTTAAAATACAACAAAGAGTTGTTTTAATTATATTGTTATTGTAATAATATTTCAAAATCTGATTTTACTTCCTTTTTTAATCAAATAAATGCAAGCTTGGTCAGCATAAAATACTTTTTATGTTTGCTATAAAATGAAAATTAGGCCTACTACAAAAGTAGAGCAAGAGCAAAGGCTACAGCTTTCAACAACTTGAAACATCATTTAGTGAATAAGATTTATCTAAACATTTATTTAGAGCAAAGAGACTTCACTGTGTGCAAACAGAAGAAGTAAACAAAGCCCACATGAAGAGGAGATTGAAGCTAACGAGTGAATCAAGTCCAGAACGCCATAACTAGAGCATGTCTTACACAGTCTGTGCAAAGGCATTTGAGCTTCTGTGAGCCTGGCAGCTTCATGTAGTGAGAACATGGCCGCCGTTTGACTTCTCTGAATATGTAAATACTGAATCTGGCAGGGCAATGGGTTTGAGAGTTCCTCTATTGAACAAACCCAGCCGTTTCATTGGCACATTCCTCTTTCTGTGGGTTTGAGTGCCAGGGAAGGTTGAAGAGGTTGGCACACTGAGGGCATAACACAACTTTATACACAAAAACCCACCCACACATGTACCAACAGGACACGTGTACACATTAGAAGCATATATCGCAGCTGGCATAAATTACGAAATTCACAGCTTTGAAAAGTTACATGACTGTACACATTTTAGGTGCAGCCATAGCAACTTCATAAGCAGATTTGGAAGTCAGATATAAAATGCATTGACAGGAAAATGCACGTGCTAATTTCCACAAAGTCAAATGTTAAAAAGATAGCAAAACTATATTCACAAAGTGACACAGCCTTTGCTGAAAGCAGCTGTGACATAACTGTAACATGTAACAGTTCTTTGTGCATTGATATGCTCATTTTCATTAGAAAACAGACAATAGCTCATTGTTTCTAGTGATTTTGTGTCTAATTTTGGCAACTAATGATTTTCCCTGAAAAGGAACAGGCTGCTAATATTGCTGCAAAATAATTATCTGCATGGCTGAGACAGCCCTGAATTAAACCATGTGCGTTTGACAAAGAGAAATGAGAGGGAGACGCATGTGTGTGTGTGTGTGTGTGTGTTAAAATAAGCATTTAAAATAAGCATTTATGGAGTGTGTTTGTGAACATGTATTTTTGAGTATTAAATAATTATTTTAATGTTAGATTTTTCTTCTTGAGAGGATAGATACAGTAGAAATCGAAAACCTAGCATCTAGATATTTTCAGCTCAAAAGGTTGGTTCGGTTTTAAGTTTATCAATAATTGCAATTTTTGTCACCAAAGTATCAATAAAACTAACACTGGCCCATTGCTTTCAAAAACTAATCAAAGAAAAAAATAAAGATGACAAACATATAATTTATAATATTTTTTATTAGAATATATATATATATACACTTCATTTAACACTGAAAAATGGTTAATTCTAATATATATATATATGTGTGTGTGTGTGGTGTAGTGTATATATATATATATATACACTTCATTTAACACTGAAAAATGGTTAATTCTAATAAAAAAACATTTATATATTACATATTGGTGTGTGTGTGTGTGTGTGTGTGTGTGTGTGTGTGTGTAGTGTATATACACTACCTTTTAAATGTTTAATTAATAAATAAATTATTTTATTCAGCAAGGATGCTAAATAAAATAAAAAGAACTTATGTAAAAGATTATTCATGCATGTTTGTTCTTTGAATTTTCTGTAAATCAAAGAGTTTTGAAAAAATATGATGGTTTCCACAAAATTTCTATACAGTATTGCTGTTTTCAACGTTGCTAATAATAAGAATTGTTTCTTAAGCAGCAAATCAGCATATCAGAATGACTTCTAAAGGATCATGTGTCACTGAAGACTGGCGTAATGGCTGTTGAAGGTTCAGCCTTTTCTACATTAAAATAGAAAACAGTTATTTTAAACTATAATAATAAAAAAGGCACACACTAAATTATACACACAGTGCCAAGTGGAGATAACATTATCTGACACATTTAAACCCTACACATGAAGACACACTGTGAACTGCCTATGCTAGAAGCCAACACAATCCAAAACAGAGAGACGGGCCAAAAACGGCTCCAGACATTTTCTCAGTTGGCCACCTTTTGTTGTGTGTCTACTGGTGGTGCTTCACACACAACTGAATCATTTATAGCATTAGCTTAATGACAGTTTTACCCCCGCACCATGACTACCAGAGTCCCAAAAACACAGGGAGCATATGTGAGGAGTCAGTAGGTCGTATTTACTTTCATCATGTACACAGGTCCAATTAGGTATCTGGTAATATTCCACCAATTTAACCAATACCATAGCAACAGATACACAAATAGTTTCCACAAACTGCTGGTCAGCTCAAACTAAGCAAATAATAAATGTTGCCATCCTCAGTATAATGATAGCCATACAACAAAGCTTTCGTTCACTTAAATGCAAAATAGGAGCCATCAAATAAAACAAAGTCCATGAATTTTAATGCAGTGCTATATCGATATAGTTGTTGTTGAACAAATGTGGTTTTGCTGTTCTTGTGGGGACTTTTGATTGAATGGTCATTATTCAACTGTGGACGCCTTGACAAATAGAGGACAAAAGCATATTCGTCACAAGCAAATGGCATTGCATTAGAGAGATAGATGGTTACATAAGTGTTTTGAGTAGGTCCTTATATTATAAAGTGGTATTTTCCCAGTGTAAGTGGATGAATTTATTTCCTCTGCTTGTAAAGTACTGCCCCTAAAAGTAGGTCAAAGAGCTCCAGTTTTCCCCCAAACATTAAATGGAGATACTCCATAAAACAGATATATTAATATATAGTGCACATATATAGCATATATATATATATATATATATATATATATATATATTACTACAGATATATTAATATATAGTGCACTACATTGCATGAACAGTGCTGTACTAGGTGAGCTACCAAGCAAGTTTACTATTTATCTATCTATCTATCTATCTATCTATCTATCTATCTATCTATCTATCTATCTATCTATCTATCTATCTAGTGCACCACATTGCAAGAATGGTGCTGTGCAAGGTGAGCTACAAAGCAAGGTTACTATATTAGAAAAGCCATACATATGGAACTGGTTATATGGTTTAAGTATCAAAATGCATTAGTCTACAAAACATGCACAATAACAGTGTTTTCAGGTCCTAACATAGCAATGTGCCAGGAACTGTGTGAAATCAAAGCTTTATTAATAGATAATCAGTCTCTAATTTGTGTGAAAAGTTGTGCGTTTTACTGCATATTGAGTTCAATTCAACTGGAAGCTGCAGTGAATTGTATGTATACCGCAGATATGTTTTTTGGAGTTTTGCAATGTAATTAGAGGCCTGTAAGCCTGGGTTGGTCATTAGGTTCATATAACGGAGGAAGGACCTCAAGCTAAAAAATACATTAAATAAGTACTTTTTTAATTCAACATTTTTCCATAGTCTTCGTTGCATATTATAACACTACAGTACCTTCACACATATCAGTGTCTGAAAAATCCACAGTGAGCAAGAAAAGGGAACAATGGCAAAGAAAAACACCCTGAGATGGTTGGAGCTGGAAGGAAGAAAGGGGAGCACATCCAGAAGAGAGAGTGTTTGATCCACTGCACATTGCAATTATGGATTACAGTGTGTCCAACTACAAGGCAATTCCAGCTGGGTGAATGTAAAATAAATTGTGCTACAAAAAACCTGCCCAGCTGTGCCAAAAATAACACTGTGCCAAAACGAATACATTGTGCCAAGAGAAAACCCCACTAACGCATTCAATCACTGAACTGAATGGTGTCACAACCAAAAGGAAATGGAAAAAAAGAATGACAGTTTTCAAAAGGTTTCAAAAGTTACCAAAAACATAACATTTAGACTCGTACCTTATTTTGCAGAAAACCATATTTCCATATCATTTTTAGCCATTGCATTATCTTTCCTTTTAATTTTTTAAAAAAAATTGTAACAGAAATAAATAATTTACTAAAACATTACACAAATTTTAAAAAAAACTTCACACTTAATTCATACTTAATTTAAATCAATTTAAATTTTATTTTAATTATAAATTTATTTTATTTTAATGAAGAAGAATTATCTATTTTTATGGTCCCATTGTCTGCGATTTTCTACAATGTGCAAATCTTTTTATCTTTTTATTAAATTGCAGAATATCAGTCACACAGAGCACAGTAGGCAGACAGTAATTTCTTCATTCTCTCAGCCCAAATCAGCTGATGAAATTAACAAAAGATGTTGGGGATTGGAATTGCTCCGATCTAAATGAAAAAAATAACACAGAAAGCAGCTTAGGAGCTTAGCCAAGATAACAGGTAACACAGAACATGGTGTCTGTGTATGCTTGAAGCTAATGATTTCTCACCTTTTTCTCATTGCTTTGATTCTACAATGCAGTTTTATGCTGAGGAACACAAAAGGAGAGAGTTATTCAATCCCTGAACAGAGTCTGAAGGATACGTCCTTTAAGTTAAGTCATTGGTGGCCTTGGTGGTCTCTATCTATTGACATAAATTAGCATTAGCATCACAGGGCTGTCATTCAGCTTAGCAGGTAATTGTTGTCATCTATTCTGACTGAACAAAGACAAGGTCTCAGGTCTCTGCGGTTATTACTCAGACCCCAGACCTCAGCTTTGTCTATTTTAAGACCTGAGCTCTCCAAAATCTGGGACTAGTAGCTACATCTGAGAATCTCAGTAGTTTTTAAGTGGATTGTGTGATTGTGTTGTCATAATACTCTTCCGAATGGGTTTTGAAACCCATTTTTCTTACTCTTAATAATTCAGCTTTCTAGCATTGGACAGCTTGGATATCTTGACATAACAGATCTTAGTATATATATTAACATATATTGAAATCAAAAGCCACCTTTTGTAATTTAATGCTGTACTAATGTACTACAATAGTGTAATCTTTATGAACTCTCTGAAATTATTAATGCAATATATATATATATATATATATATATATATATATATATATATATATATATATATATATATATATATTATATATATATATTTTTTTTTTTGCTTCATTATATATGTATTATCTCAATTTAGGATGCAAAACACTTTATTTTTTTTACATATTGCTTAAAGCATTATTCACCCAAATGAAAATTCTGTCATTAATACAGGATGTCTAAAACCCGTAGATCTGGCTCTAAGGTATTTTTGATTAAAAATGACTCTCTGACCCTCCATAGACAGCAATGCAACTGAAATATTCCTAGGTCCAGAAACGTAGTAAGGACATCAGTAAAACAGTCCATGTGACATCAGTGGCTCAACTTAAATTTTGCGAAGCTACGAGAATACTTTTTGTGCGTTAGCACAACTTTTTGTGTTTTAGCACAGTAACTGTCAAACAAACTAAAACTGAAAGAACAATATGGCTTAATCCCTTCATCAAGTCATTTTCACTGCGAGTTTTAAAGAGAAGTGCACACATCGTTCAGGAAATCAGCTCATGATCCGGAGTTTTCCGTGCCTCCGAATGGCTCCGTTCACAGTGAATGAATGCAGTCAACACGTTTGTTGAATGTGCTGAGTTTAGCGTTGTGTTTGCTATGAATTTTTTTTTTTTTCATTTATTTTACAGTGCAATTATTTTAAGGTTTCTTCTGTCATTATTGTTATTATTATTATTCTATTCTAATTTGTTTGGCTTCCTAACACACCAGTGTGAATGTAATTTAGACTGAGACAGTATGTCACAAATAAAAAGAGCTTTGAGTCCCCTTTGAAGTTCAGGTACAAGTCAATTTACTGACTTTTTCTGACTTATGCTTTTTTAGTTAAGAAACATGGGTTGGAGCTCTTAATTTTGAACTCTCAATCTGCAACATTTAAATTTTTTCCCAATTCTTCATTTGTCTTTTTTCTTCTTAAATATGGCAATAAATATCGTATTGTGGACTTCATATCGCAATTATATTGTACCGTGAGATTTTGATATCGTTACATCCATAACATATAGTTTTTTCAGATATTTTATGTATATATAGTGACAATGAACAATGGATTTCATCAAAATTTCACTAATATGACTGCACTTTTACTAAGTTCTGAAGCCTCTGTTTTTATGTAATGGACATATACATACAGATAAAAGGGAAAGCTCTTTAATTGACTTCTTGGTGACTTTGAAACTGAGATGGTCTGTGGACATGCACACTTATAAATGCTTTCAGTCAGCTCACAAAGACCCTGCCCTAGTTTCTCAGTGCAGAAAGCAGACCTAAGGGGTTACTTCAGTCCAGTATGAAAGAAAAAAGAGATAAGAAAGGAGATTGGAAAGAGGCAAACTGTGCTAGACATCTTTGAGCTTAGCTTTTTCGGACTACTAAATCAAGGCTTAAACAAGATGTAGAAACATAGAAGGGTAATGTCGACATCCCCTTTTTTCTTAATTGTCTTCTCATACTTATAAACTGATCTTTGTGATGCTACAAGGGCTGCAACGCTACAAAAACTCTCACACCTGCATGCTTTCACGACCCGCAAACACGCAAGCGCATGCAATTCGACACCACTAAGAGCAGAGAGCATCCGTGCTGTAGTGGAGCTAAAATTAGCAACCAATCTCCCAGAGCCTCTTTTTCACAGTGGCACATATTGAAGAGTCAATGATTACAGCCTGTCTAGAGTCTGAAGATGCTGACGTTGAACTCCTCAAGCGGCACATTAAAGTACGCTGAAAAAAGAAACAGCATTTCATGACTAAGGAAGCAGTCAGGTAAACTGATTACAGTATTGAACATGCTGGACAGGTGCAGTGGTTTTTGAAAAAGCACTAGATTGAATGTTATATTGTTAGTGTTTGTTCAGGGCATGTGGTGCTGTTTCCGGCCTAGAGAGTACAGTACAGAAGGCTGTTGCAAAAGGCAGCCAGTAACATTAAACTGGCAAAATTCTAAAGTGGTATTGTACGAATCCTTCAGATACAGAGCAGTGATGCATTCAATTTCCTCAATGAGTTGAGTTTAGGAAGGACCTGAGAATGGTGCTGTTTAATAGCTGAGCAAACAAAAACATATAAAATGTGTAATTGCACATTTGTGTTTTGTACAGGATAGGCTAACAGGCTAATAAGCATTCCAAGAAGTTATGACTGATAAAAATGCCTTTGTACTCATTTAGGCCTTGTCCACACTAATACGTTTTTGTTCGAAAATGCATCTTTTTCTCTTCGTTTTGGCTTTCTGTCCACACTGATACGGCATTTTTGTCAAGGAAAACTGAGTTTTTGAAAACGCCCTCGAAAATGGATACATTTGAATATGCCATTTTCCCGTTGTAGTGTGGACTGTGAAAACGGAGGCTTTTGAAAACGATGATGCATGTTAAGTCATGTGACGCATATTTTATCGATATATATTATACCGGTATTGTGCCTATTCACTTTCACACTATTGATACAGATGTGTTACTCTGTACACTCTTCATATCACAGTCCTGCAAAGATGACAGAAATTTTACTCACGATTGCTGTTTGCGGCAAAACATGAGGGCAGTTGCGATTTAGATCAGACATAAATTCGTGAGTGAATGCGACCTGAACGCATCAATGAATGGTGAGATATTTTCCTAAATAAAATGATCCTGCCAGAAGAATAACATGAAACGTATCATGACTATTCCATATGTATTGTCTGTGACCTTTTTTGAGGCTTTACACATGCACGGTAAATCGAATTGAATGTTTTCTGGTGTTTTAGTGTGGATGAGAACTTTTGGAAAATGCTTAAAAACTCTACTGTGGACGGAGAGCGTTTTAAAACGAAAACTGGGGTTACCGCTGTATTTCTACTTTATGTAAGTGTCCACTACTGCCAAAAAGTAAACAAAAATGTTAATTCAACTTGTCTGACAAAGTTTTGTGTTGAACAGGCCTTGAGACTTGCACTTTTAGGTGGAATACCTCCTCAAGTCAGAGTTTCAACTCAACAACCCAGATTTCAAAATCCAAAAAGGCTTTTTAGCACATTAACAGTAAGCGAAAAAGTGGTAATATATAGTTTATTAATACTTCTGGTAGTTTGTGTCTCAATGATTGCACAATACCATCCATCCTCTATCTGTGGATATGATACTTTGGTATTATGTGTATAAAATATTGCTTTTTATGTGTTGTTATCAACTGGCATTGCTAACAATTGACACATCCATCTTGGTTTTCCAACTCATGTACTGGAACACGGTCAACTGGCTGTGACCAGTTCTGACAGTCGACATTCTGAGGTTAATGGAATGCAGCATTTGTTGACAGTGAATTTTGTTGCTGCCCATGTAGATCAATCACTTTTGAGGTGTTTACTAATGGGCTGTTCACTTTGACAGCAGTGTGCGACAATGAAGAGACCTGATGATATTGGTGACATGAATGACAAAGACCATTAGCAATAAGATAAAGTTAACTTAACACAAATGCACTTTGTTTAAAAGTGATTTGTAAGTGTCCATTGTTTCCTACAACATCTTAAACATTTCACATTGCACACTTATGAAATTTTTGCAGGATGAACCCTTTGATGGTATCCACCAATAATATGTTTTAAGATTGTAATGCAAAGTTTCATTTCTCCTGCTGTTTATAAACAACAAACCAATACCTTCTCATATTTGATAAGACTCCCAGAGTGTTTTGATTTAAATGTTGGAGTCTATAATGGTTACGCTGCAGTGCTTTTACTGACAGCAGCTTGGGGAAATTTCTCAGTGTACTTTAAAACCTTAAACTCTCGGCTTGCTTTGCATTCCATCCTTTCATCTCCTGTAGGACGCTACACTGGGACCAGCAATGCGGGAAAGATTATATTGTTTTTTCGAAATTACAGCGGCCTTCAATTTGCAGAGTGTGTGTGCACATATGCATCCACACACATTTAGACAAAGGGCTCCATCTCAATAAAGTGAGATCCAATTAAACCTTCTGACCTACATAAGTCAATGGCTGAACTTCTCCACCAGCCAACAGCATAGAATATAAATTTCAGACCTCGATTAAAGGAACATGAAAGAGTGAGAGACTAAAAGAGAGGAAGCAAGTGAGAAAGAGAGACATTAAAAGGTTTAGACTTCAAAAAACAAGCTGCACCAGAATGAACTCCTTGCTTGTGTTTCGTCTACTTAGCTCTGATTGATCGTTTTCAGCCGCGTAATTTGAGTATACAGTCCACTTTTATTATTTATTGTTTACTGTAATATTCTATGAACATTTCAAATTGTCTTTGCCTTTTTTAGAGGTTACAAAAAATAACAATATCTATTTTTTTGTTACACTTGGTCTATAATAACGCTTCATATTATATAAGATAGAAATGCTTTTTCTGCTAATATTGCCCACGTAAAAGCAGTTTGTTATGATTCACATTCAACTTTTTCAGTTATAATAAGAGATCATTTATTTAGATTCATGCTAGTCCGTGACAATTGATATTTTGTGATATATATGTGAAAATCAATTTTATTTCTTACTAAACCCCTAAAATGTAGCAAATGTTGTAAAGTCAATGTAAATTGCCACCTATTGTGTTTTTGCAATGTTTATGCATTTTGAGTAAAACAATGGGAGCTATGTACCAAAACTGATCCAGACTAATCCAGTGAATTGATAAAACTATGCAGAAATAGCTATATGGATAAGTGAAATAAACTGAAAAGGAAAGCTGTTTTAAAAGAAGTTGATTAAACTCTACAAAAGACAAATAATTTTCTTTAGAATAATGTTCACTGCTGAGCCACAAACATAAAAAAAAATGACATTTACATTAACAAAATATATTGGGTTGTTTACGGTAGTTTACACCTATACTGTATACATTTATATTCACATACTGTACAACATGACCAAACACTTGAGCTGCCATACTAATGTAGGACTGATAGAGTTCACAAACAGCAGCATACCAACAGTGAATGGAGGAACGGGGCAGAGAGGTAAGAAGAGTGATCCCCTTTCCCACATTTCATTAGAATAACTGTGCGTTCCTTTTATGTAAGAACAATGATGGCCCATCGTTCATGGTAATGTATGCAGAGATGGGCTCCTCAAATGGGCACAAAGGCCTAAATACCAATCCACCCATTGTCCCACTGTAGACCACAGGTCCATCCTGAAGCCCTCATCCAACACTCCATACCCTACACCATTCATTCAAAGCTCATTTATATAGATTTTGATTAATTAGACAAGCACAAACCATTTAAAGTGCAGAATCTATTAGCCAAATCATGGCTGCCATTCATTTGAAAAGCACATGTGTGATATTACACAATAGCAATTTAAATATATAGATAATACTGGATATTCTACAGTGGTTTTACCTGTTTTACATGAAACATAATACTCAAAGCTGCACTGAAGCTTTCTAAATCAGTGCTCTTTAGGTAAAAGAGACCTATTCTAGGTACAAACCCTGACCTCCATTCAAACACTGACCTCCAATCAGACTTGTTTTGTGCTTGTTTTGAGTTAATCAACTTATTTAATCATGTGAGCTCTTAACAAGCAGATACTGCGCTGGTAAACAAAGCCTCCTCAGTTCCATGCCAAGCCAACAACAGGACTCACATACTTCAGATAATACAGTAGGCATTAATTAAAAACAGACAGATGCAGGGAGGAAGTTAAGACGTGTGGGAAAGAGGAGGAGGAGGGAAGAAGCTGACAGTGAGTCAAGGGGAAGATGGGCGTTTTATTTGTGAGTGGACACAATGTGGCACATGTCGGCCTGTTTCTGAGAGTCTTTGTGAGACTCAGCAGAGGAAAACTGTACTCCCTTAACTACTAATTACTGAAGACTTTCTTCAAAATCACCCTAAACACACACACACTGTTTCCTACCATACATAATACAAAACTGAAGCCAAGAAATCAATCTTTAAAAAAAAAAAAATAAATAAAAAAAAAGGTCCAATAACAGATCACCCCGGAAGTAAACTGTATTGATTTAGATGGAGTTCTTAATGACATTCTCAGTTATGGTATATTTATGTACAGGGCCCCTAAAGGGACATGGTGATGTGAAAAATATGAGATTAGACGAAAAATGATATTTCAATGCTATTGCAATTTCTCACAAAACTTCTGCATTCCCCGGAGAAAGTTTGCATTCGCTCGCAAAACTTTTGTGATGGAAATACTATAATAAAAGGTGAGCGGAAAAACTATATTTCAATGCAATGCAAGCAATTGAAAAGTTTCTCTGGGAAAATAAATAGTTTTGCGAAAGGCACACAAAAAGTTTTGAAGGCAAATGCAAGGTTTCTTGGGGAACGCAATACTTTTGTGAGAGCGCTCGAAAAAGTTTTCGAGCAAAAGCAACGTTTTTCAGAACACAATACTTTTTTGAGACCACGTGAAAAGTGAATGCAAAGTTTCTCAATAAGTTACGTATGTAAGTGAACACCAAAACACTGATATATTATCCATTTTTTCCCATCACCTCGTCCCCTAGATGGCTCTATATTTAGCGATCAAAGTTGTCTCAGATGTTTCTCCTATAATTTATAAGGTGGAATAAATCAATAAAAGTGCAACATTGCTAATTAATTTGGTCTTTAAAAACTATTTTTTTTATTGCTTCAAATCAAATGTTCTAATGTTATTGGCTTGGTTGGTTCATAATTTGTCTGTTGAAAGATTTTTAACCTTATAAGTTTAGAATCACATGACTGTGCTGATGATGTCATAGGGTAAGGCTTGAGATGTTGCTGTTCTTCATTGGCAGGCTTTGCTGACCACAAACAGCTTGGTGCCAGAATGGTGGAAGTACTGCGAGAAAGCTGAAAGTAGAGCAGCCTATGTTATTTTCTTAACAAAAGAAGGCTATATTCAACTGAAGATGAATCTTAATAACCCACATGGCAACAAGAGGTGGGCAGATTTTGATAAACGACATCTTCACTGTGAAAGGGTGTGATTCATAGAAATGACGACAGAAAACCATCTGCCTGAAGCACAATTTGAGCAGATTCAAATGAAAGAAAGAACAAACAGCTCATTTCTACATCAACCTTTTTTGCAGAGTTAAATAATTAACATTTTAAACATATCAAATCCTAATCTGAGAGCAAGTGGGCAAACATTTTTCATTCCAGTAACAGTAACAATTAAGCTTGTCACATCCGCCAAGTTATTAATCATAAAGGTGTACATACTGAACGAATTTAAACTACAGGTCACTTTGTTTTCACCTCAAACATTGAGGCGTAAGAGCAGAATTTAATCAGTACCTATTGTGCTCATTCACCATTATGAAAAGAAACTGTTGAATATATAAAACATTCATTAAATTGTGTATAAATATTCAAAGAACTAGTCTGGTTCAATGGAAAACATCTTAATTGTGTATAAAAGTTTGAGTGCATAAAAGAAGTCCATCTTCCTTTGTCCATGGCCTTCTGCAATCACAGTTGAAATTAATAAGATACAAACAGACTCCCTGAATCTCTCTCACACACACACACACACACGCGCGCACACACACACACACACACACACACCACACCCACCCACACACACACACACACACACAACACACACACACACACACACACACACACACACACACACACACACACACACACACACACACACACACACACACACACACACACACACACACTTGTATTGATTGTGTTCAATCTTTTTCCAGTGAATCATCAAAGTACTTTCTCAAGCTGTTTTTATTTATATCTCCTGATATCTGTCTTTTGGAAGCAAATACAAGCACACTAAATATACAGGTATACCCCACTTTTAACATGTTTAAGAAAGGCCTTTTTGGGCATAATTTAAAATAATTTTGAGGTTTTCGTATCAGCCAGAATTTCTAATAAATGTATTAGATCAAAACATCTCTAATACGAGACTATAACTGATACAACATCAGCATATTGTGCATACCTGTATAATGCATACTCCTCAACATTGCATATTTTTACAACAAAATAGGTCATTTCCTGCACACACTGTATAGTAGCACAGTATGAAGTATGCTACAATTCTAAACAAAGCCTTCATCTTCTTCACATGCAAGAAAAATCATATTTCCCATGACACTTCTGGCACACAGTTTCGCTAAACCATTAGCTTCAGTCAGATGCCAAACTGTTATGCACTAAAAGCACCCTTGTGGGAGGAGGTGCCACACTTTCATTGAGAGTTTCAGAAATTAATTAGTTTTGATCGCACAAGCTTTAGGAATAACAAATTAAAGCGGAGGACTGCAGATCCTTGAGTGACAGCCTCATGAGGAAATATGAATCATCAACCACAAATACAACCGCACAACCGCTTTCCTCAACAAACATGCTTCTCACAGGAAGCTTCACCCAAAATTATCCACCTCTCTCTACAACACTGCTTATCGTGGATATATCAAGCAACACGAGACACAATAGATATATGGAGCTTGACTCAGACATGTCTCTCACAGAACTGGTATCAGATCTCTTGGCCGAGAAACAGCTTTTTCCATGTCTGTCGCAGGAACGGACATGATAACATGGACACTTACATATCTTTCGAGATGAAAGTTCCACTTAAAGTAAACTGTCCCAACACAAGTAAAGCAAATGTCTTTCTCTGCAGGTGATTTAATTTGAAGTGAAATAAAATCGACCCAAATGTACCTGCTAATCGGATAAATTCAGACCGATGAATCATTCGTCCTTGAGCAAGGGTATGTGAACAAGCAGACAGCCATGGAGCATAAAATAAAATGGACATAACTAAAAAAAAGAAATGTATCACATCACACACACAACAAAAAAAACAAAAAAAAACACACATCTTACCGATATCTCTATCTATCTATCTATCTATCTATCTATCTATCTATCTATCTATCTATCTATCTATCTATCTATCTATCTATCACTATCACCAGTGCTGCTGTAACGTCATTCAATTCACTCAATATGATGCTGAAAAGAATCTCAAGTCAAGTGTTTTCAGATCAAGTGTCAGTCCTAACCTATGGCAGAAAATCTTCTTGATTTGTTGGCCCACTCAGACACGCTCTTACTGGATTACCCTTTATTCACTCAAGATTCACTCTCACACAAATACTACGGCAGCCACAAACAAATTATAGGCAAATCCAATAAGCCACAGAGAAACCACCCAAAGCCCTCATACAATACAAAGTGACTTAAACAGGATATTTAGTTAAGACACATACTATTGGGTGATCCTGGTTGAGAGTAGATTGTTGTTAGAAAAGTGCCCCATTACAGGAGAAAATATAGAGGACTAAGAGTGTCAAAAAAAAAGGATTTTTAAAACTCATTAATTAAAATACATCATAAAAAACATGGTCACACTTTATTTTAAGGTCCAATTCGCGCCATTAACAAACCATTAACTATGACTCTTCCCCTCAATAAGATCCTAATTTGCTGCTTATTAATAAGTGGGTAGTTGTTAAGTTTAGGTATTGGGTAGGATTAGGGATGTAGAATATTTATAAGTATTAATAAACAGCAAATATATTGATATTATGCATGCGAATAAGCAACTAATTAATAGTGAGAATTGATCCGTATACTAAAGCATAAGGGTTCTGACAGTCTGTTTTGTCCTTGCTTGTTTGTTTGTCCTGTGTATCACCAAATGGCTTTGTCTTTATGTATATTGTCAAATGTATCACTTTCCTTTTTGGTCTGAACTGAACTACAAGAGTGAACACAACCTAAAGTGTTACCAAAAATGTATTCTAAATCAATCTTAAAATTTGCAAAGGCCCTATGATTTAGAAACAATGGTGATTGTAATCATTGACACCTATATTTTATTTTCTTCACTAAAATATTTTATTGGCTAGAAACAGAGTAAAACTTGTTTACAACACACCAGATAATTGGTATTATTAATTTATTATATAAAGAATTTGTACTTGACCAGCAAAATAGAAAAATATCCCAGAAATCTTTACGAAGTGGGAAAAACATGACCTGCTTATTAATAAAAATTGCTATAACCAAAAAAAAAAAAAAAAAAAAACTACCAATTTGT
Source organism: Cyprinus carpio (assembly GCF_018340385.1). Lineage (NCBI taxonomy): Eukaryota > Metazoa > Chordata > Actinopteri > Cypriniformes > Cyprinidae > Cyprinus > Cyprinus carpio. The sequence goes on from NC_056600.1 coordinate 16,997,212, forward strand.
TGGTTACAAAACCTCAATGGAGACAACTGGACAACTACTTCAAATTTCCAGTGATTTTTAAAAAGCTGTCAACAGTTGGATATAAAAATGAAGTGAGAAAATGATAAATATATCATACTGCTCAATGGCACTGGCAACATTTATTCTTCATTAAAAGGGGCAATGCAATAGCCATCATTCAGGCAAATGAATAACAGAGCTCCTCAAGTGTGTTCTGCTCTGAAATGTCATATATAAAGGATCATCAGTATTAGAAATGGAACAGATCAAGGGTGCGTAAGAGAAAAAGTAAAAAAAAAAGGCTTACTGCATGCCGCTATAGTTAAAAAAACACAGCTGGCTCCCTTGAGTGAACCTCCCACTTGAACAAAAAGTGAAAGACTAAAAGATGGAGAAGAAGTGTTAAAGAGTAATGACTCTCCATTATCACAAACTCCGACCCCTCTCAGGGGCGTTGCACCATGCAGACTGACAATAACTAAAGTGCTGAGGGCGAAAGACAGTTTCAGATCACCAGAGGTCCAGTATTTCCTGACTTCTGCAGGATTTCTGGGTGACTGCATGCACATCATTACTACATGAGCGCCAGTATGCCATGCATTCATCTGGGAGACACAACCCGCATAAACATATGACAAGACAAGCATTCATGGGCAAGCTGCTATAGAGCTTGAGACTAAAAATGAGATCCATCAATACATTTTCACTCGTCTAGACGGGGTGGAACCCATTCCTGCCTTTCCTGAGGCTAGAGTCTGCTCAATTCCCACAGATATCTCACACATGCAGTTGGTCCTGTGCTTTCATAAACAAACACTGCAGTGAATCCAGTGCAAATAAACATAAATTAGATGCATTCGCACATACTCACCGGCACAATGGTATTGCTATGCGGTTACAAAGGTGTTCTAAATGTTGTTAGGTGCTTGAAAATCATCCTTTGGTAAATTATAATTCTAACATAAAAATCCTAATTATGATTAAATATGTCATAGTTTTGATATTTTATGCCATAATTATGACTTTTTATGTTATGATTAAATCAAATTTTATTTTTATAAGCATTTCTTTCCCACTTCAGACAAAGGTGATGGTGGCAAGTAAAATAATTCCTCATCTTGTTTAGGCAATTAGAGACAAAAAATAAATAAATAAAATAAAAATTCTCGGTGGAGCCTCTGACAAGAAACATATTACAATAAATAGTTCAATACATTTATGAGGTATATTATTTCCTCATGAGTGAAGGGCTAACCTGTACCCTGGTAAATAACATTTTGGGCTATACCGAAGGATTTGATATTGCAGCGTGTGCAGTATATTAAAAGCACTTATATTATAATATGAATGACTGTAATTTAATTATTTTAACATTTACTAATAGAGCAGCTATGGCTGGGACAGGATTCAAGTATCAAGTATCAATGTAATCATGAGTGTGTTAAACCAGCTTTCTTTACAACCAGTCTGAAAATACAGGCCTGTACATTCCAAGATGTGTTTCAAAGAAAAAAAAAAAAACAATACAAAATTGTCAAAACATCAACAATTAAATTCAGCTAATGAAAGATAAAACCAAGGCTGAATTCAATATGGCAGAAATAATACTAGTATGCTATTTTCAATTAAGTTCAAGTTGAAATGAAATGTATGAAACAGGGACAATTGAATCAATGAGAATCATCCAGTTGTGCTCCCATTTGTGCAAGTCTGGAGAACCATGACTGTTAATGAAGAGGGAGGGACTATCGTTAATCAGCTGAAATCAGTAGAGTACAAAAAGACCAACTGAGTGGCATTTCAATAGTAAGACTAAGTGTTGAATGATGGCTATAAGGTGGTGTTTGGTTCAAGTATTGGCACTGTGTGCTTTCTGTCATGCTGTTTCACAGTGGCGTAATTTGCCCCAGAACCCTCAAGTTCTGATGTATCAGCAAACTGACAAGCGGTTTCAACAGACTAATCAGCAGTTTCCTCAGAAGTTTCAGCTTCAGAAGCCAGTGGCACAGGCAGATCCCCTTGATAAATGTGCTGTAACGGATTCTGAGCAGATCCAATGTGGACAACCTGGTATCAGTGCTACTGAATGTGAAGCTATCAATTGCTGCTTTAATGGACAGCAGTGTTACTATGGGAAGGCAGGTAAGCATGTTGAGTTGGTGTTGTCTTATTTCACTAAGAAATAAAGATGCTTCATGATGCCACAATTTTAAATTATTTTTTTTTTTTGTCTAAATGGTTCGATAAAGAACCTTTAACATCTGAAGAACCTGTTTCACAAAAGCTTCTTTGTGGTGAAAGAAGGTTCTTCAGATCATAAGATAAGAGATGGTTCTTTAAATAACCTTTGACTGAATGGTTCTTTGTGGAAGCACCTTTATTTGAGAGCACTGTTAAACTGATCCTCAACACTAATCTGCTCTTGTGCCTTTGTTCCAGTGACTGTCCAGTGTATAAGAGATGGTCAGTTTGTGGTAGTGGTGGCTAGAGATGTTACACTGCCTCGACTGAGTCTGGATTCGATCCGTCTACTGGGTGGAAATGACCCACCTTGCAGTTCTGTGGGGTCCACACCTTCCTTTGCTATATACCAGTTCCCGGTGACCGCTTGTGGCACAAGCATGATGGTGAGTTGCTTTTTTTTTCTGCATGGCTTACCATCTACTGGATGCCAACAGTTTCTGTTTGCAGGAGGACAATGGTTATGTGGTGTATGAGAACCGAATGACCTCCTCGTATGAAGTGGGGATTGGACCATTTGGGTCTATCACAAGGGACAGCCATTTTGAGTGAGTGATCTATGACTTGGTGTAAGTGTTAAACTCTGACAAGTGGTCCAAGCTTGCTGTTTGTTGTCCAGGCTTCTCTTCCAGTGTAGATACTCTGGTACTTCTGTGGAAGCTCTTGTTGTGGAGGTCAACACTGTTCCTCCACCTCCACCAGTAGCTGCCCCTGGACCCCTCAGGGTGGAGCTTAGACTGGCAAATGGCCAATGTGTTACCAAAGGGTGTGCAGAAGGTAAGTGCTTGTCCTACGTGTTCCCGAAGTCTTAAGACTCCAGGTTGCTGCAGTTTCTGGTTAAACACCAGTGTTCCTCAGGGGATGAGGCCTACACGTCCTACTACAGTGATGCTGATTATCCTGTCACAAAAGTCCTGCGAGAACCAGTGTATGTTGAGGTGCGTATTTTGGGGAGGACCGACCCCAACCTTGTCCTGATATTGGGACATTGCTGGGCAACTTCAACCCCCAGCCCACTCAGTCTGCCCCAGTGGGACCTTCTGGTTGATGGGTGAGTGTAATGGCAATCTTTATCCAGTTAGTCCATGAGTCCTTTTTCTGAGGGTTGTGTTCCCTTTCAGATGCCCTTACCAGGATGATCGTTATCTGACAACGTTGGTGCCAGTGTCTGGATCATCTGGTCTTCAGTTCCCAACCCACTACAAACGCTTTATTGTGAAGATGTTCACATTTGTAGATCAGACATCGCTGGCTCCTCTGCAGGAAACTGTATGCATCCATCCTGCACCCCCCAAATATACTTAAATGCTTAATTGTACTCTAGGATACCATGACTTGATCCTCTTTCTTCCCTGTCAGATCTTTATCCACTGTAGTACAGCAGTGTGCCAACAGTCTTCTGGCTCCTGTCAGCAAAGCTGCACCAGGAAACGTGAGTTCTTGCTTTCTCTTGACTAGAGGAACTTAAAATTTAAGTGGCTTTCACACTAACATTTCCCTTACAGGCAGAGACACTGATGTCAAGACCATCTCTAATGAGCAGACGGTAGTTTCTAGTGGAGAAGTTATTCTGGTCATGCAAATCTAGTTTCAATAAACTTTGGGAAACAAAGATCACTTGTCTTGGTGTTTTGACTTCTCAGAGTACGATATTGCATGCCTGTTTCTTGTGCCACACTATTAAACCAAGGTTCCACTGTTTAAGCGTATGCATTAGTAACTTTCATGATTTAACTTGGGGCACCACATAAGGTATCAAAATAAGGATTATGACTAATGTCTGCTGGGTTAATGTTGCCTCCAGTCAGGTCAAACCCTACAAAGGCATGGAGAAGGCTGCTTACTGTCACAAGTAAACTTTTTCTGATAAAGCCTACCTAATGATACCAATGTGATTGTATTCAGCAAGATCTTCAGTTTAACTGATTGCAAGAACTCTAGCACCTCATCTTTCAATGTTTAACAAGTGTAATTCAAGCTTTGTTTAGAAAACGAATGCTGGCTGTAGAGTGTCTTTGAAAGCTTTTGCTAGTGAAACATTATTTACCAGAGCTTGTTACTGGTCCTTATGGCAAAAATGAGCTTCCGTATCAACTTAAATGGGTAGGTAAACCAAACGTTTAAAAACTGGCAGATTTCTAGTATACTGTAAATTTGGTGATTCACAAGACACTTGTTGCCACCTGATTTAAGACAGAGTACAGTAAGTGTAACCTTCAGAAAAGACCAGTAAATGAATCCGAACCTCTCTTTCTGAACAGATTTACTTTTGGTGAACAGGCTCAAAATAAAGTCATAAAAGAAAACATTCCCACCACTCTTCGAGTTCAGTCACTTAAAGTAACTGTACCCCTGTTCTCAAAAAGCCACACAATTCAAGCCATCATAGAAGTTAGCACAAAGGCAACAGGATGAGCCATTTCTTTTCACTCAGTCTGGTGAAATCTAAACCCATTCCAAACTGAAGTCCCTAGGTTTACAGATGCCACAACCGCACTTTTATGATGTCATGCTTTCCGGTTGCTGTGGTACAGTCTCCAACTCGAGGCTTTTTTTTTTCTATTTAAAATAAAGCTTTCTGGTTAGGGTTGTCAGCCCCTTTGAGGCAAGTACCAAATTTGCACTTGCTATCTGTGACGTCACATCCTGGTTATACCGACCCCTTGGCATGGTTTAATCAAGCATGTGGCCTACTGCTGGCCCTAAACGGTTTATGAAAGTGGCAGGTCAGGCAGTGGGTGGAGAGAGGAACATGAAACAGGAGAGAAAATGTCCAGAAGCGTTGTGCATTAACACATTAATTCAGCTGGCATGATTATAATTACATTATCTAATCTCAAATTAAATTTACAATTATAACTGGTTGCTGAGAGATGATCATTTGTCAACCTCATATAATCATCCTACCTCAAGGGGATGAATGAAACATAAATACAATAATGTGCTGTGCCATAATCATCATAATCATAAAATCATAATAAAAAAATAATAAAAACAACTACATTTAAAGGTCGGCTTGCAGCATTTCAAAGTAATGTAAAAACTGACTTTGCCAACCGGTCTCGCTGATATCTCAAAACCCAGACATCAAAAAGTTGGCCAGGTCATCCCAGGGGGGCTGTGTAAATGTGTATGTGTGTGTGTTTCCCAACCTGTTATTTCACAGATGAATGCTACAGACATCTCATCTTAGGGTACTTACCTAGACATCTGACCACACCGACCACAGTTTTGTGTCTGCCCTACTACTGTGTCCAATGAATATCAAGTAGGCCCCCGCTACAGCACTCGAAAAGAAAAATATTACATGAAACGCTTCGACAAAAATTTGAACTTTTTTAACTACCAGTATGGAAACACTGATACTATCTACAGCACACACACACACACACACACACACACATATATATATATATATTTATATTTATATTTATATTTATATTTATATTTATATTTATATATAGTCCAGCTGTGCTCTTTAGATATTATCCAGATTGGCCATTGAAAGACCCACATCTTTTGACCAATAAATAAGTGTCTGGATATCAAAACAGTAAAAGGCATAATTAAGAGATAAAAGCACTGGATTACAGGAGAGTTACTTCCCAATATCAGGCCAAAGGGTTTGGATATTTTTAAGGTTTTGTATAAAGTGTTGCTATCCAAATGATAGCACATCCTTGACCCTCTGTAAAGCTAAACAAGCATTGCTCTGCGGAGAGCAAAGCTATTGATCTCTTGATTTTGTTGGGCCTACAGAAAAATCCAAGGGTCATGGCAATGAAATAAGGTGGCAATGTCAAATGTGTCTTCTCTTTGAAATGAAGTGCCTCTGACTTCAATCTCAATGTTCAGCGATAATTCTCACAGGCCAAATTTGTAACAAACTATTTTGAAGATATCAAGAGCAGTGGCTTGCCACTAATGGGTCTGGTTTGATTGGGTCATGGACAATAGGGGGAAAGAAGCTAAATGCATCTAATAAAATACAAGCATATAATAATAATAATCATGCATTAGTGAGTTGGGTTGTTGAAAAATATGATTCATAATAATGAGGAGCTTTCTTATAATCACTTAGCACTTATATTTTTTATATATATTTTTTTTTCATAAAAAATATTTAGCATATGGTAATCTCATTGCACTGAGAAAATAATGAGAAACCTCATTATAAGTATTATTATTATTAGTTGTTGTTGTCATAAAATCAGAAATAATATATTTAAAAAAAATTAATTAGTAACAATGACTTGAAATCTCATAATGGGACACTTTCTCATAATAAGTTAATAATAATAAGGGGACCAGGAAAAAAAGTCAAATTTACCAAATTCTACATTATTAATATTCATTCTACTTTCTATACAATAGGAAAGCTTCTTATTATTATAAAACATTAACTTCATTATTATGAGAACATTTATTTTTATTATGAGATGTTAAGTATTATAAGATTTTTTTCTGAATATAATGAGATGCTCATGATTATGGGACATTGATCATTATTATAAGAAAAAAATCTAAATATAATGAGATGCTAAGTCACAATTATAAAGTCTTCCATAGTCCACAGAAAATTTCAAGGGAAGAAAAAAAAAACATTGCTAGAGTTTCATTCTAATTTCTAGAATACTCTAGATGGAAAGCATGAGATTAGACTTGCTTATTTTATAGTATTTTTGTTGTTACTGTTAAAGACTAGTGCTTTTTTTTAACAGTAAGATGTGCAATACTTTCAGCTAGAGGTCCCTTTCCTGTGATCATCATATTTGAGGGTTTCATGGGATCAAATAGTTCTAAACCCCCTTCTCTAGAAGATTTTTTACTGATGGGAGGTTTTATAAAAGCAGCATGTCAAAGGAAAGGAATGCCCCACTCACATCCTAAACCAGTAATCTTAAAGAAGCTAAACTGCTTACAATTATGGGTCTGTAACTAAACAGAAAGGACAAGCCACTGTGTTGAACTAAACTGGCATCATTCATGACAGTGTGATTGTGAGGTTCAGATACAGGCCTATTGGGAAAATAGTAATGTCATGATGTATCTCAGAACCGTGGCACACCCGCAAAGACCGGATCGCAGTCTGATAACACAAACTAAACGGAAGGATAACGGAAAGATAACCCTTCAGTGTCAACAAAGCAGCTCAATTTAGGTAAATGTAGCAAGAAGTTTACAAACACTAAATAGTATATGGCATGCAGCGCATTGACGTTATAAACGTGAAGATGACGTAACATCACCACCAGGACGCGCTACTGTGGCGATGGCCACGCCCCCCTTTCTAGAATCACACCAGCTCCGCTTCTACAGCAACAAACCAGCAACTTTCCCACGCGAGTCTGAGCAGTTGTGAAACTCGAACAACGCCACTTCTTTCTTCTTATGTTACATTTGGATGCAATGTGATACATAACATATGCAAAAGTTCGCGCTCACGTGCAAATACGTACACAAACAGGTGTAACAACAGTAACCATAATTTCTGCCATAATCGCATTATTTATTACAATAAAAGTGTGATAACGTGTTGAAAAATGAGAAAAACTTAAACTAGCGCTTGTTTGCTTCATAGTTGTATATCTAACAACATTTAAATAAATAAATAAAGTCAGAATGTTTCTGGAAGCTTTATTAACTTTCATGTAAATGCTTTTTACAGTAGCAATAACAACTGTATACAGTAAGTAACGTTATGCCATTTTGTTGAAAACCGGTCAAATTTGGGCACTTTAGATGAACTTACATTTAGACTAAATGAATGTAAAACTAACCTTGCTTGACACACTTGAGACGGACAGGGTCTCTGCAGTGTCTGACCACAGCCCACACATCCCTGATGGTCAGTCCGGCCACTGGGGTATCATTGACCTCCAGAAGTAGCTCGTCCTGGTGCAGTTTGCCCCTGGCCGGCTTCACCTCTCCAATAACGGGGAACTGTCCATTCTCCGCGCCTCCCTGCAGCTCGAACCCAAGATCACCACTGAGACCCCTGGATAACACGACCTCGTGGACTCTGTTAGTCCAGTGACTTTTCTTCTTCAGGCTTTTGGACATGTTTGGAGTTGTTAATGTGGCAGGAGAGCAGCCATGAAAGCGCGTAATCCGTTCAGTCGGCTCAGTAAAGTTGCACGATCAGTGTCTGTGGATGGTAAGAGTCTCCATATCAGCAGCAGATCCACGGCAGCCTCTTTAAAACTGCTACACTCACTGTAACAGTGATGTCCGATTCGCGCAGGAGCCGTTCTTTTGAACTGGTTCTTTGTTTATGATTCTTCTGAACCAATTCGCAAGCGTTTGTGAATCACTCGGCTGTAAGGTGAACTATGGAAGTGTAAATACCGTGAAAAAATTGACACCAGTAAAGTAAACAAATGTGGTAAATCTTAAATTAAAGAATCATTAAAGAAGAGTTTCATTAAACACGTTTTTTTCACTACAAAAATAGATAGGCTAAACAAAATGCTGCGCGAAGACACATTTAAATGATGACTAAAATTCGGTAAATATTTTTAAGACGGTCCATTGATACTTTCTACACTTTAAAAATGCCACAACAGGACGTTTGCGAACTTATAGACAACAAATCAAGTGAATCAAATGAGCCGAAGATAAAAGAATCGTCTCCACGAATCGATTCGCTTACATGATTCGGACATCCTAAACGCTGCACTGTAAGCGAGTCCAAAGTGCTCGGGAAACCGAGCCGGATGTGATGTGAGAAGGAGGAGAGAAGAGACGCTTCCCGCTGGAGAAGAGAAAAAGAAAGTAACGGAACTTTCAGCCCGGGGCGATTTTTCCATAATAAACGACTGCTGTGCCGCCTCCTGGAGAAAATGCAAAATGGAACTCAGTTTGGGATAAAGTTTTATTTTATTTTTTTTTGCTTCTGCAGCTGTAGTGCTGTAGGCAAATGATCGCAGTTTTAAACACAGGGACTGTAGACAACACTTTTTAAATTAACCTGCAAGTATTTCACAAACACATTGGAAATGTTAATAGGCCTGTCTATGAACATATATGAATCACAGTTCCATTAAATTTCTGTAATTTTTATAGCGTTATTTTTATATATTTCTATTATTTTAATAGCATACAATTGATATTTAGGATCATTTTAAACTGTCATAAAAAATAATAACTTTTTTTATTTTTATTCAGAATTTGATCATGTAATCAAACACATGTAATAACCAGATGAATATTCTGTTTTCACTGACTCTCATACTTTTTGTGGAGCACAAAATAATAAGAATGTTTTGCACAAAATTTAGAATCATTTTGAAAAATGGTTAATCCTACATAAGTTGTATATACCACTACTACTACTACGACTATTATTTTTATTATTTAAAAAAATAAAATAAAAAAAACTTTTCTGTAGCTGCTTATAAGATATCTGTATTGGCTGAACTCTCTTCTTCAGTCATTATTTATGCCATTGTGTGATTCGAGTCTTTGTTTTATCTCATCACTCAACTTCTCTAAACCTTGAAGAAATGGAAAAAAAAAGTCTTGATACACTTTATAATTCATTTTTCCTTCAGTGATTGTGTCTAAACCCTGAGGCAGGGTCCACCATGTTTGACAGTTGAGATGAGGTTTGGAGTTGGTATGCAGTACCCTTTCTCCTCTAAACAAAATGTTCTCAACTGTCCACAGAACATTTTCCTGGAAATGGAACAACCAGGTAACACTGAGACATGTCTCAATCATTTTTTAGACAGCAGTAGCTTCCTTAATCCTCTCCTGTTGTCCACATGAACAACGTTTTTAGAGTTTTCTGGAGGTCTTTTGCTGTAATAGCTTTCTTCTCACTTCTTCTAGGATTTCCTGGTGTGTTGATCCATGAAAAGACAGTGCTTTTCTAACCTGTATTTAGCTATGTGTTTTTAAGCTTTTGGGAGTGAGGCATGGATCACACTATTTAAACTCTCTTGAGAATAAATGTATCAGTAACCAGGCTTTGTGTGCTTATATTTAAAGTGCAGGGCATCTGTTCAAACCACACTTTCATTCTCATCTTCTTAATTGACTCCAATTAGCTTTTTGAGAATTCATAAGTTGAGTTTCACTTACATTTTCCCACCTGTCCTGTCAATGATCACTTAATGTCTTTAATAGAATTATGACATTGTAACTTGAAAATCTGATCAGCTTTATGAGTAATCACTACATAAATGCAGATATTTTCAAAGGGTTCACAAACATATTCTTGCCACCTTATACATATGCATATATATGCATACCCATATCATGGCAGTACAGCTATTTTAATTTTGCGCAGTGATGTTTTTATTATTGGAGCACCAGGTTTTCAAGTAGATTAGTTACAGAGCAACACAACATCATTTTATGATCAAACGAGGTTGAAACCAAGCCAAATGAGTTTTTAGTAATTATTTGTTTTGCTATAATCCATCATCACACAAAACTTGCTTTCAAGTCGGCACTTTGTCTTCCAAGACAGTTCCCCTGAGTCGCTTTAGAAATATTATTATGAGGCATTTAACTCCATACTGAGAAAACTCCCTATTATCTGTTAAACAGCCAAGCCTGCTTATTTCACTGATATCTGCAATACTCTATTTTCCATTCCCAGACTGTATTTGATTAGATAACAGAATTCCTGCTGTAAATGAACTGTGGGTGAATGCTAGTGTATACTGCATGCAGGCTTAATGACTTTCTTAATTCTGAAAGGAATACATTTGATGATGCTTAGATAAGTGAAGTTTAGAGGAAATAGCAATGGCCAGTGCTGTAACCTTTGCTCCCTGAGACAGAGGAGCAGCTCTCTGCATTCCACAGATGGGAGTATCGAGCGCTGAGTGAGAGTGGGAGACAAACAGACAGTGAGCAGGAGAGGGCGAGAAAGAGGAGGGTGTTTTGACAAGACAAGAAGAATTGTTTGGCAGGAGGTTTTAAACAAGTTTAGGAATTCCCTGAGCATGGCAAAAGAGTTGGTGTTGTTAAATGGATGTCATGTCCACATAAAAGATGAATAAGCAATTGAACCTATCACACGAGTAAGCTGATATTCACATAGAATGCATTTTAAAAGTTTTTAAATTCCTTGTTGTGATCAATTTTTTTATGATTATTTTTCTTCCTTTTATGTAAAGCACTTTGAATTACCATTGTGAAAGAAATGTGCTATATAAATACTCCAAATAATGTTGAATAATCATTTTTATATCAATAAATCCCGAGCGATGTCAGTAAATATGCTAATAGATTTGAACTATACTTAGTATGAAATAAATGTATTTTAAATATATTGTTTTTTTTACTAGGGGTGGAATGCAAAAATGCATTCGGACTAGCATCATTACGAGTGTGCCATTGCTTTTGAAAATTGAATAAAAAATAAGTTCATGTTAAATATGAATTTACATTTCAGACTTACAGTTCAAAATTCAAAACATGATCAGCCCTTGTATGTCTACAAGCAACACACAGAAGTTGTGTTTGTTTCTTCAATAAATCAGTGCGAACAAATTGGTCGAGTGACTTATTCAATGACTCACCAATGATACATTTGTTGCACCTACTGGTGTTCACACTACACTTTTTTTATTTCATTGACTTCCATTCATACGCATCTGAGAGACTAAAAGGGAACACAAACTGAAATACTGATACTGTGAAATAAAAGAATACAAAAATTAAATATGCAATGTTGCAGTAAAGTAGATTGCATATTCTTACCTTGTGGATGTATAATATATATATTTTTAAATGATTTTAAAAAAAGATGCTGCATAATGTGACTATTATGACTGTTGTGGTGCTAGTGTGACTGTGGCTTCAGTGTTTGAGATTGACAGCTGCATTCAACCGCTGTAATGGATCAAATACAGTCTGAATAAACAAGCAACCAAAGTCAAGCCTATAAATCATATGTTACCATAAGGACAACAAGCCACATGATTTGAGGTATGATTTATGCTCATAGCACAAACAATGTGTCCTGAAGTTTAATACTCAGGGTTAGGGGTTTGTTCCAATTCCTAAACCCAAGTATGAGCAGTATGCAGTTCTGTTAGGTCAGAGCTTTGTTTTGTACATGTACTCTCCATCTTCTATAAACAGACTGTTGGAGCTTGTTCCAAATCTGGTTCATGTTCACACCCACACTCACACACTTTCGTCCAAGAGAAAAGTGCTCCCCAAATCGAGACGCTCCATGCCTGCTGGTACATCAGAGAGCAGGTGGCCTTCCTAAACAGGACAATCGAGTCAGAGATCCAAAAGCTGGAGGAAGCAATCTCTCGATCCCACAATGCACTCCACCAGATGGGAGCACATTGGTCCTGACAGTGATGTCACTTTGGGGACTGCAACATATTGCTAGGCAACATGATCTAATGATTATGACCAATTTAAAGCCATCCAGGAATGAAGAGACAGAGTCTGATGGTTTTAACGGGAGCAGAAAGGGATGTAGATAGGAGCTGTTAATGGCTGTTGTGTGTCATTTGGGACGGCAATATTCAGAGTAGACTAATACAAGAATCTCAGTTGGTTTCTGCAGTTGGTTGAGTCTGTATGAATTTATTAGTGGTGTTTGCTAAGGCAAACATATTATTATTACTTGTAGGGTTAGGGATTTTAATAAAACCTTAAAGGGATACTCCACCCAAAAATGAAGTGACCATGTCGTTACAAACCCGTAAAAGCTCTGATCATCTTCGGAACACAATTTAAGATATTTTGGATGAAAACCAGGAGGCTTGTGACTGTCCCATAGACTGCCAAGTAACTAACATTGTCAAGGTCCATAAAAGGTATGAAGGTCATTGTCAGAATACTCCATCTGCTATCAGACGTGCAATCTGGGTTATATAAAAGTGATGGGAACACTTTTTGTAAGTGAAGAAAACAAAAAATAATGACTTTATTCAACAATTCCTTTGTCAACAGTCTCCTCTGTGTCTCTCCATATCACCGTATGCTGCGTATGCTCTTCTGTATCATCCGCGCCACAAGGATGAGCTGTTTCTACGAGTATTTTCTTTGATTTGAAAGAAAACAGCGCCTCTTGTGGTGCGGATGATACAGAAGAGCTTACGCAGCATACGGTGATATGGATATTGGAACGACGCGGAGGTAAGTGATTAATGACCAAATTTTTGTTTTGGGGTGGAGTATCCCTTTAACCATATGTGTTAAACTTAACTCGTAACTCACTAAACCTACCAAAGCAATGCCTTACCACAAATAAGCACCACTGACATTCATTTATAAAAAAAATAAAAAATAAATGAAACGCTGAAAAACAAAATGTGTTAAGTAAATAAATGTGTTAAGTGTATGTATCCATATATTTGAATTAGAAGGACAAAACCTGCAGAAATTGATTTACAAATGCTTATATGTGACCCTGGACCACAAAACCAGTCGTAAGTAGCACAGGTATATTTGTAGCTATAGCCAACAATACATTGTATGGATCAAAATTATTGATTTTTCTTTTATGCTGTTGTGAATATACTATTCACAATGTAGTGTTTATTGTGCATCTTAAATAACTGAATGAGGTTCGTTCTTTGATTTGAGTAAAAGCTAAGCCTCCATCAATCTGTTGTTGGGAGATCACTTGAGGTTTCCCAAACAGACTGCTGCGAGAGGTCAGGATGGCACTCTTCAAATCAGAACAATGACATATATCTTTATTAGCTGAGGGATTTGTCTCTTAGATTTACAACATTATAAAATGCAAATAATAAAAAATGCTATTCTGAGGTTCACACATTTGGGCCATTTTTGTAGTTAGGTTGCTGCATGTGGACAGACCTCAAGGGAGTGTTTTCCTGCCAAAATATCAGTTGCATGATAAGTTACCTTCAAAACTCTTTTAACTGCTTTCAAATTCTAAGCTTTTAAGAGAGTCACTCCCCTCCTCTCTTCCTGTAATGCACTCTATTTGAGTCCAAGGCTGGAGTGTCAGTAGGAAAAACGGAGTAAGTTACTTGCATGCATCCATCATGAACATGACAGCTGCGACATGATGGACTCCAGTCTAAATCACCTGTGACTGAGCATACTGTATGTGTCAGACTTCATGAGGATATTGAAACAGAGCCACCGTCCTGCTGTCACTGGGTTTTACAAGAGTTAAAACTCGTTAGGGATCTGATTGGGGGATAGTGGAGGCAGTCATTTCATAATTTTATATTAAAATGATTGCAGTTGGGTTTACCCAATAATAAATCAGATATTTTATCCCAATTTTAAAATTCTATATTTACACAACCTCATGTCATTCCAAATCGAAAAAATTTTTTTTTTTTAAAAATAAACAAAAACAAAACCCTAATGACTTAAATGTCATGTGGTATAACAATGGAACCAAGTATAAAAAAATATAAATGAATAAAGTAAAAAATATTTTCCTTATGCTTTGAATGAATGTGTGTTCTTAATCAATCAAAATATTTTTCAAAATTTTTCAAAAATATTTTAAAGTTAAAAAGCATTTATTTATTTATTTATTTGCATACTTACCCACTTGCTTACAAATATCATAAGTTATTAATTTATATATATCATTACAGTCTTGTGGCGTCACACCACAAGATTATTATATATATTTTTTTCAAATAGAAACACGCAGACAGGAAGTTTAAAAATTATACTTATTTAGTTATTTTCATGGATTTCATTTTTTTTTTTTAATGAGGCTTTTTTCTTCATTATGACATCAAGACAGTTGCACCACCCTGAAATCTTTGACTTTATGCCCTGCTAAAATATCTAAATGAATTCAAATCAGAAATTGAAAACATCCTGGCTCTTTTCCTAACATTGAAACTACATGTGGACAAGCACTGTCAAGCAAAAATGGTCTTTTGAAGCTTATTGTAAAGAAGAAGCTGACATTTATTTAATGTTATTGATGAAAATCTTGCCATTCATGATAACTCTTGAATCTTATTTACCCTTGTACATACTGCTCCAGGTACTGACAAATTGCACGGGGTCTGAGGGAAAGATTTTTATTAAATAATGACAAATTTTGGACTGTAACTCATAAATTTATCATAAGTAAAAGACTTCAGAAGACATGCAATATATGAAGACATGCACCAGTTTATGCAGCTTTCTTAGTACATTTATGGTACTCTTTCATTCTTAAATGGAATAGTAAATGGTGGCAGAGTTTATTTTTATCTGAACTATTATTTTAACAAGACAACTTTAAATTTAATACACAAGTGCGACTTCTTAAAAGCACACTCCAATCAAAAATCACCTATCAATATGTGTAATATATAGTGCAGTAGGAATCAACGACATGGAACGACATGGGGGTAAGTGATTAATGACTAAATTTTCATTTTGGGGTGGAGTATCCCTTTAATGCAAGACTAGGGGAAAAAAACAACATGTGCCATTTCCATGAAGCACTTCTAAACCTATCATTGTCCTGTAATGCTCTGTATAGATGTTAACATGGTACTTAATGCTCCGAATTCTCAGAATCTTTCTTGCTTTTACATGAAATGAACCCATAATATCACACACTCTTTGGACTGAGAGTGTTATGTAACCCTCCCACTTCAGATGTCGGCCTCCATTCTTTATGTAATGAAGCAGGCTGCAAAAGGCACAGCTAAAACACTTTAAAGCGTACTGACAGATATACAGTTTAAGATGTCAACTGGCTCTATTTTGCAGCATTCAGATGCTGACCAAGCCTTGTCAGGTGCAATTTATTCAAAAGCAACTGGACTTCCAGGTGTTGGATATGTTTCTTCACTCATCTTCACTCATATGTGTGGATCTATCAGGCATTTAATGGGAAAACCACCTGGATTGAAACTATATCTTCTGTTGTTTGAAACTATATCTATGTGTCTTTCTAGAAAATAATATCAAATTATAATTAAATAATTGATTGAAACTATCTAGAAAATAAAAACTTAATATATACATACAATATATTTTTTTTTTTTTTATTTGTTTGTGTGTAAACAAATATCAAAATATTCACAAATAAACACAAATTTGTTGATCATAAAACCTTCTTTGTTTAGTACTTTGGCAAAACTCAATAAAATTATTCTCTAAAATCATAGAATAAAAATAAAACATAACAAATGTTTTATTATAATAAATTACAACATAGATCAAAGTCAATACTTTTTCTAAAATTACATTACAGATTTACTTTTTACAACAAGGGAAGGTTAGTTAAGATTCTAAAATGTCATATGGCTTAACCCCACAAAATACTTAATAATAATTAAATATTTTGGCTTGTATTAATATTACCTTGATAATTAATACATTTTACCTTGAAAAATATATTTAAAACTGCATGGATTTAAAAATTATGATTAATATTTGTACACTCACACGTTGATAATATGTATTTTTTTATTGATGGTTACACCACATGACATTTACAGTCATTCAGTTTAAACTGTTGTTGAAAAGTGCAATGAAAGTTTTTCAAAACCATAAAAAGTACATTTCTAAGACACTGTCATACTTTTTTATTTAAGAATGTTCTTTTTACTTATCTTCCTATCATTTTATTTATTTAAGGACATACCTATTGGTCATTGACCCAATTAGCCTAGTCAGCCATGGTTTGGCAGTTAGCATAGCACATCTAATCCATTACAGATGTTGAACAGCTCAAAAAAAAAAAAAAAAGGTACTTTGCATTCAAAGAGGAACAACATTGTCAAAATATAATAAAGGCAGATGGAGCATAACCATGTACAAAAATTACAGTCCAGGGTTGGCTAGTCAAAAATAAACCTGGAACTCTTTAAACAGTTGACATGTACAAATTAGCCTGTCAGTTTTGCCATTTGAAGTCACAAATATGTTGTGAAAGCCTGTCAACAACTTGACACAGGGTTATCGATAACTTGTTAGAGCATGTTTTAGGGTTGATTTTATCTATTCACGCTGTAATCATAGCCATTTTCTTTCTGTTTGACACCTACATGCCATGTGAGCCTCATACAATTTGATAAATATTTTTCCTGGCCAATGAAATTAAATTATTTCACATGACCCAGATACTAAATCATGTTTGTTTCTCTGTCCTGCCTTGAGCTCAGGGTTTTAAGCACAGAGGATGGAACCAAACTCAACAGTGCCACCAACTGCTCAACTTGGGCGAAGAAGAAGCTAATATGAAGGTTTCATATAAATGTGTGCAAGACTGACTAATCCCAGTCAACTTCAGAGGCGGATATGGGATATTTCTGTTTGATATCTCAGATACAAGTCTAATACATAAAAAGGTATTGTTTTTTTGACAGATACAGCTTAATTTTGTAAAAGCCACACACTGTCTGATTTTCACTCTCATTTACATTTTCATAAGTTTGGTATTTCCCAATTTTTTGATGCTCTCACCACTTGTTCTGCCCTGCTGTCAATCCCCTGAGCAACCCTGCCCCCTAGCTCCCATAGAGAATTAATTGAAAATGTCAGCTCATGCTCCGCTCATTCTGCACCAGTGGATATGTACTGTGAGAAAAAGAAAGTGGATTGGATAGGCAAGATAAAGAGGGTGATAGTTCCAATTCTTTCCCATTCATAGTCACCTTTTCTTTTGTGCTTAGGGAAGAACTTAAATAAATAATAATAATAAAGTTTTAATTATATAAGGGGGTTTTCATATGTGGGTACTGAAAGATTTATCTTTTAAAAACCAACATCTGGTGGAACCAAGAGATTTCTGTGACAACAATGAAAGAGGAATGCACTATTGTTTTTTTTGTTTTTTGCTTCAAATGGTATGAAACTACAGGACTTGATGCTCAATACTAAATTGTTCATTATATCATCATTATACCAGTTCAACTACTAATCAAAAATGTGTGTGTGTGTGTGTGTGTGTGTGTGTGTGTGTGTGTGTGTGTGTGTGTGTGGAGGAGGAGATTTCTTTAACCCCCAGAATGAAAAACAACCCATGGGAACAGTGTAAAAGTAGCCCAATTCCACAAGAAACTTGGCAACCCTGCCAGGAAAAGTGTCCACCTGAGTCAACATCAATCACCAATGTTTTTTTCAGTGATGTATGGCTCACATTCACTGGGGAATATCCAGTCTGTCAGCTTACATGGCAGATGCAAATGCATGTATCCGATTTATATCTGATTTATTTCCACAAATGAATGAGGTCTGAAATCAATCTGAGAATATTGGAATCCATATGCTTTTTTTCCTGCTTACATGTTTTTGGGTCATATCCGATCTGTGCCACATGGGAGGAAAAAAATGGAAATGGGTCACTTGAACAGTGTAACATAAATGCAGCATGGTGACTTGCAAAGCTTTTGCGAACTTTGCAAACGTAAAGTTTTTCTGGGAAGTACAAAAGATTTTTGAAAGATTCCAAAGGTTTTGTGAGCAAATGCAAACATTTTGAGAGTTTCTTGGGGTAACACAACTTTTGTGAAAGCATGCAACATTTTTCAGGGAACATGTTGTGAGCGAATGCAAAAGCTTTGTGAGCCAACGAGGTTTCTTGAAGAAGCACAAAACTTTTGCGAGCATACACAAGGTTTCCCAATGAAATGCAAAAGTTTTGTAGACAAATACAAATGTTTAGCAAGCAAATGCAAAGTTTCTCAGGGGAAGGCACAAATGGAAAAAGTTATGTGAATGAATGCTAACTTTTTGTAGGTGAACACAAAGTTTCTCTGGAAACAGAACTTGTGAGCATAAGCAAGGTTTCTTAAGAGAATGTAAAAAGTTTGTGAACAAATACAAATGTTTTGTGAGTAAATGGGAGTGAACACAAAAGCTTTACAAATAAAATGTTTGTTAACAAATGCAAAGCTCAAAACCAATGGAATATAATTTTTCTTCCCATCTCATATTCTTTTCCATTATCGGGGCTCCTTGGAATCCTGTTTGTCACAATAAATATGGACATCAGTGCCTGTGCTTTAAAAATGGTATGGACAGAAATTCCCTGAAGGTCTCATTACTCTTGTATATTTCTAAGAGTGCTTTTATTTCAGTGTGTGTGGATGGACAAATATTCCCATTCATGTCAATCAGTAAGAACAAGAGATAACTGAGCATATTTGATAACTTATTTGAAGTGACCTACTTGGAGATGGAATGTTTCTAGTAAAACTAGATGAACTGCTATTTCTAGATGGATGTTACTACATACCCATAGCTAGAAATATGACCAAATGACAAATCACTCTTAGCATAATTCCCATTATTACAGATCAGATATGGCTTCTCCCGAGCATGCATATTTTTCCTCATTAGCTCTGAATCATATCCACAGAGAATTCTCAGAATGCCAAATCTGTTTAAAATATCAGCTGAATAATTTTTTCTAAGATCTTCTCTCTTTTAAAAAAGGGCAGACCACAGAGGAGCTTAAAGTGCCCTTTTCTACAAAGTTCACTTTTTTTTTTTAAGTTTCTCTTGCAGCTTAAAGCACTTAAAGGAATGTTCTGGATGTTCTATGCAAGTTAATCACTATCAACAGCATCTGTATACAGACAAGACAAGTTTTTACTGAACTTATTGCAGAGTATATTCCAATTCCTTAAGGAATTGTTCTTCCAAAACAGCAAAGTATGTTGTCACAAACCTCTACGACTATCTTTTTTTTCTGTGGAACACAAAAGAAGATATTTCTAAACGTTATAAAGTTTATATATATTATTATACAGTATTTACCTACAATGAAAGTCAATGGAATCCTGATGTTGTTTTGGACCCTAAGAACTATCAAATTTATAAATTTGAAAGTGAAGTGTCCTTTTCCTTTTATTTCTTGACAGAATTTGTATTTTTGGGTGAACTATCCCTTTATCCATTTAAATTTGGAGTTTTGAACGTGAATGATGAGTAAATGGTTATTACAAGGTTATTAAAATTAACTTAAACAAAAACCTTAAAAAAAAACTGCTACTTGAAATAAAATAAACTTTAATTAAAATAATGCAAAATAACTTGATGTACTATAATAACTAAAACTAATATAAAAATGAATGAATAAATATGCTTATAAATAAAATATAAAAATAAAAACTGATTATTAAAAACTATTAAATCTATAATAGTATCTAAAATCTAAACAGCATGTAGATACTAAAATAACACTGGTAGATGATTTTTGGATGAACTACTCCTGTGGTAAAGCAAAAAGCATTTGCAATTACTGCTGACTGACATTAAGTGTAGCTTTCTACCTTTATACTGTGCAAAAAAGAGCCATTCAAGATATATCACATAAAAAGGTGTCATCACAAAGCAAACTCTTCAGTATTGTGTTCATTCCTCATGGCAAGGTCTGCGATGTCCCTGAATGAAGGATGTTGAGATATTTATCATTGTTTGATGGATGTTACGGGAGGGAAAGATGAGACACTGGCTTGTTTGCATTGAAGGTGTCTTTCTGTGTCCTGAGGGTCTGCCACCTGTCACCACACTGCCTGTATCAAAGCTGAAGGTCACACTGGCCATTTCAGCTTCACAAACACAAATGTCAAGATATAAGACAGACGGGGCAGAAAGTTCAAGTGAGACAAAGAGAAAAAGGGTTTTTTCACTTCCATTTTTCCACGTGCCACTTCTTCATAAAATAATTAAATTAGTTTTTTTTTTTCAGTTTTAATATTAATTTAATTTTTATTTTTATATTTATTTCAGTTTTAGTAATTTTTGTGCTTCAGCTTAAACTATTTTATTTCAGTTATTGCCAAGGCAACATTTTCTTAGGTTTTCATAAGTATTTTACATTTAAGTTTTTCAACTATTTATATTTTATTTCAAAAGTATTTCAATTTATGAAAACAATTTAGAATTTTTTTTTAATTAACGATAATAAAACATTTAAAATTTAGACTCAGCTTAACTCAGCTTAAGCACACTGAAAAAAAAATAAAAAACTCTTTTTACAACCAAATTTAATTTTTCTCAAATTGTATTTATGGTTAAATTCAGATCAATTTTGATTTAATACTATTGATTTGTTTTAAGACAAAAGAACATTTAGACATTTAGAAAAGGCCAAAGGATTATTTATTATGAAAACAATATTTCATCAAAATATTTTCTTTAGACATAAGCCAAAATGTTGCTTAATGTTCTTCATTTCAACAAAAGCTAAAGCTATAAAAGTGGAATTTGCACTTGTTAGTTGATGTTTAAGTTAGTTTACTTAATATAAACAAAGGCAAATTCTAAAGACATTAATGTCTAGCAAAAATCAAATGCAAATTGATATGGATCTTCCACACAGTAGACAGTTCCCATATTCATTGCAAAAAGCTCAGAAAACAGTCAAGTCGCTCATTAATGAAATCGGTCGATTATTGATGTTTCTCTTTTATTGCCTTACAATTTAGCAGCCTATGTAGTGATTAGAAAACAAGAATTGGACTTAGGATGGGGCAAATGAGGTCTGGTTTTGCGTTGTGTCACATGAACCGCGGCAGCAGCACAGTCTGATCCGTAGGCCTACTTTGGCTCCGGTCCAGAGACGTGATAGCATGGAGTGAATCATATGTGAAAGTCGGCATATATTAAACACTTTTTAAAAAGCCTCAGCATGATTGATCACTATTTTGTTTTAGTAAGAGTTTCATGTTGAATCTAGGGGGTAATCTATTAGACTGTGACTGTCAAATGCGGCTTTACAGAACTCAGCGGCTCTGGAATTCGATGACCCCTTTAATGGACAATTCAAGTCAGAACTGCAGCGATATGTATAAAACCAACATCACATAAAATGTACCATATGTACTTTCATCTGTTCCGGGGGAAAAAAACAAACATTCTTTTAGTGCCACTCAGTGGACATTTCACATCGAATATGTCATGAAACGTGCATGGCGCTACGTATTTCGCGTCTTGCAGAAAAGTTCCCACAGATAGGCCTAAAATTTTGTCATGCGTCAAAATTGGCACAATAAATAAATAAAAAAATAAACCTTGGAATGTAGCAGGTTTGATATCAAGTATCCCAAATGCCATTGGTTCTGACATTAATCATTAATTTGTCAAATTAACTGACATCTTTTAATACTTATTGTCAGAATCATTCATGAGAGTCTACGGTGTTCATTAGTTTGATATAGTCCTTGTTTTTTTCTCCTGTTGGTTAGACTACATGACTTTATTGTTTGCACATTTGATTTTATGGACAAATGTTTTCCAAATATTAATAAGCAGTATATATATATATATATATATATATATATATATATATATATATATATATATATATATATATATATATATATATATATATATATATATATATATATATATATATATATATATATATATATATATATATATATACAGGTGCTTCTCAATAAATTAGAATTTCGTGAAAAAGTTCATTTATTTCAGTAATTCAACTCAAATTGTGAAACTCGTCTATTAAATAAATTCAGTGCACACAGACTGAAGTGGTTTAAGTCTTTGGTTCTTTTAATTGTGATGATTTTGGCTCACATTTAACAAAAACCCACCAATTCACTATCTCAACAAATTAGAATATGGTGACATGCCAATCAGCTAATCAACTCAAAACACCTGCAAAGGTTTCCTGAGTCTTCAAAACGGTCTCTCAGTTTGGTTCACTAGGCTACACAATCATGGGGAAGACTGCTGATCTGACAGTTGTCCAGAAGACAATCATTGACAACCTTCACAAGGAGGGTAAGCCACGATACATTCATTGCCAAAGAAGCTGGTTGTTCACAGAGTGCTGTATCCAAGCATGTTAACAGAAAGTTGAGTGGAAGGAAAAAGTGTGGAAAAAAAAGATGCACAACCAACCGAGAGAACAGCAGCGTTATGAGGATTGTCAAGCAAAATCCATTCAAGAATTTGAGTGAACTTCACAAGGAATGGACTGTGGCTGGGGTCAAGGCATCAAGAGCCACCACACACAGACGTGTCAAGGAATTTGGCTTCAGTTGTCGTATTCCTCTTGTTAAGCCATTCCTGAACCACAGACAACGTCAGAGGCGTCTTACCTGGGCTAAGGAGAAGAAGAACTGGACTGTTGCCCAGTGGTCCAAAGTCCTCTTTTCAGATGAGAGTAAGTTTTGTATTTCATTTGGAAACCAAGGTCCTAGAGTCTGGAGGAAGGGTGGAGAAGCTCATAGCCCAAGTTGCTTGAAGTCCAGTCTTAAGTTTCCACAGTCTGTGATGATTTGGGGTGCAATGTCATCTGCTGGTGTTGATCCATTGTGTCTTACTGCACCCATTTACCAAGAAATTTTGGAACACTTCATGCTTCCTTCTGCTGACCAGCTTTTTGAAGATGCTGATTTCATTTACCAGCAGGATTTGGCACCTGCCCACACTGCCAAAAGCACCAAAAGTTGGTTAAATGACCATGGTGTTAGTGTGCTTGACTGGCCGGCAAACTCACCAGACCTGAACCCCATAGAGAATCTATGGGGTATTGTCAAGAGGAAAATGAGAAACAAGAGACCAAAAAATGCAGATGAGCTGAAGGCCACTGTCAAAGAAACCTGGACTTCTATACCACCTCAGCAGTGCCACAAACTGATCACCTCCATGCCACAACGAATTGAGGCAGTAATTAAAGCAAAAGGAGCCCGTACCAAGTATTGGGTACATGTACAGTAAATTAACATACTTTCCAGAAGGCCAACAATTCACTAAAAAATTATTATTATTTTTTTTTATCGGTCTTATGGAGTATTCTAATTTGTTGAGATAGTGAATTGGTGGGTTTTTTATTAAATGTGAGCCAAAATCATCACAGTTAAAAGAACCACAGACTACTTCAGCCTGTGTGCATTGAATTTATTTTAATACACAAGTTTCACAATTTGAGTTGAATTACTGAAATAAATTAACTGTATATATATATATATATATATATATATATACCTGTATGTATGTATGTGTGTGTATATATATATATATATATATATATATATATATATATATATATATATCGATAATATATATATATATATATATATAATATGTGACACACACATACTTTAAAAAACAGTAATAAAAGATCATGTAAAACCATTTAAAGGGATTGTTTATCCCCACCCACCCAAAAAAGTAATAATTCTGTCATCATTCACCAACTATCATGTCAGACCTCAGACTTTCAATGTTTATATGTGAATAGATCTGTTAACACTATTGTGTTTTTTTTAGAAGACTGATTAAACTGCTTAATTCATATGGATTACTTTTACAATGTCTTTATGAACTTTTTGAAGAAGCAAAATTTTGGTGTAATGGACTTTTAATGGAGGGACAAAAACCTAGTAGGTTTCATAAGTGCCTTCATCTTTAGGTGCTTGGCAGCTTCCCCATTGACTTTCATT
This sequence comes from Cyprinus carpio, assembly GCF_018340385.1. Classification (NCBI taxonomy): domain Eukaryota; kingdom Metazoa; phylum Chordata; class Actinopteri; order Cypriniformes; family Cyprinidae; genus Cyprinus; species Cyprinus carpio. The sequence continues at coordinate 17,021,802 of NC_056600.1, forward strand.
GTATGGAAAAGAGAAGCATTCACATTCTGTGCAACATCTCTTTTTTGTTCCAACAAAGAAAGGATATCTTACGATATTGAAGGAGAATAAATGACAGAATTTCCACTCCTTTAATGTGACACTTACAATAATGATGTGACTCAAGGACAACAGATTCTTTATGCTCTGAAATCTGAAAACCGAAGACATTTTTTTTCATGTCACGGCAGCATTCGTCAAACAGAGGCAGCTTAATTCAAAATCTGTCTCTCAAGGTTAGCTCTGCATGCGACAGGCTAATTCTTCCTGTCTCACTGAGAGTTGTAATGTATGGCTTCAAAGAGGGCATTTATCTTCACCACAGTGCCTCATATTTGCCAAGGCTGTCGTTTCAAAGTGAACTCATCTGATGGCTTCTGTGATTGGAAGCCATCCGCCCTGCTCTCTATCACTATTTAGTCATCATTCTCGCTACTTCTCTTTCTGAATGAGGTCTGAATTAATGCGAAAACTCACATTATCTGCGCCGGAGGTTGCCGTTTCACTCTGATATAACGGTTCGGTCTTAGACAATGGTGAACATCTCATTTGTCATGTTGGAATATTCACAGCCTTTTAAAAAACCGAATCTCTGTTTGAACAGAGTGCGAGAAACAGACTGGAGGGGGGTTGATAGTCCTTTTAAAGATGTTTTGAGAGTCGTAAGGGTTCTGGATGAAGCATTTATCATATTTCCTAATGTAGATTGACTAGCAAACTGTCTGGGGAGGAGGGAGAGTTGGAATAATGCAGCTAATGAAGGCAAAAAGTAGCTCTATACCATTTTGCTATCAACATTCTACATAGCCTGAAGGCAGCCAACCTAATCGAAAATAAAACCTCAAAAAAAAAAACACTCGACAAGCAAACTAATATTTTATAGTCTCATAAAGAGCACTCTTTCACCAAATAAGAGAACTTCTCTATGTTCACATTAGCATGTTGCTAAGCTAAGTTTTGGGACAGAGCTTGTGTATGTGTTTGAAGTTAGAGGGAGTTTTGAGCTATCATTTAAATGTTTGTATTTCATTAACCACCCAATCTAAGCTATGCTCTAAGCGTCCAAGCTGTTTTCATTCTTTTTGTCCTTGTTGTCTTTCTGTTAAACTGCTGACCTGGCTGTCACAGCCCTGTGTCCCACAACACAGCTAAGAGGATGAACAGTCAAAGTTTGAACGTGAACACTTAAGGATACAAGCAAACATTAGTTTCAATTGTGTATAAGAGTGTATAAGAGTGTTCGAAACGTCTGGATATCGTTTCATTTTAAAATGTTAATGCTGAATTTATTAAGAAATCATATTTTTCCATCACCTCAGACCCAAAGTACCAGGGTCATGACTGCTATAGACAGTTAATACTATTAATATTATTTACTGTCAGTATTCAGTTCTACAAACTGCATTTTTAGCAAAGTTTAGCAGAATGTTCACACTGCTCTTTTCCATAACAAATATTATTGCAAAAAGGCATTTGTGTATTTTTCAGATACAAAGTGAAGTATAAAGCAGCTGGTTAGAGCTAGTAAACCACCATGACGCAGCAACAAACCTGCTAAGATGTTCTCAAAATCGTCTTGACTACCTTAAGCTGTTATGATGCATTTTGTAAAGCACATTTAGACTTGACTGGCAAATTGATTCCAATAGAGTTTTATGTTAGCATTTTGCTAAGCTAAAAAGCACAGTAAACTCTAATATACATACAAAATACATGGCAGCCACAAATATTGGGAAAATTGCTCTTTGTGAAAAAGAAGTGGCTTAAACTGAAAATTTTTTCATATTTGTCAATGACTTCCATAGAATGAAAAAATTAAATGAAAATACAATAAAAAAAGTCAATGGCTACCGTCAACTGTTAAGTTAATCAAAATACACGTCAATGGCTACCGTCAACTGTTAAGTTAATCAAAATTCTTCAAAATATCTTCTTTTGTGTTCAGCAGAAGAAAAAATTTCAGACAGGTTTGAAACAACACGAGGGTGAGTAAAAGATGACAGGGTCTAAATTAAAGGGATACTCCACTGCAAAATGAAAATTTTGTCATTAATCACTTTACCCCCATGTTGTTCCAAATCCGTAAAAGCTCTGTTCGTCTTGGGAACACAATTTAAGATAATTTGGATGAAAACCGGGAGGCCTGTGACTGTCCCATAGACTGCCAAGTAAATAACAGTGTCAAGGTCCATAAAAGGTATGAAAGTCGTCGTCAGAATACTCCATCTGCTATCAGATGTGCAATCTGGGTTATACGAAGCAACGGGAACACTTTTTGTAAGCGAAGAAAACAAAAATAACGACTTTATTCAACAATTCCTTTGTCAACAGTCTCCTCTGTGCACTCTTAAGTTCAGCTAATTGTTGAAAGAAAAAGTTCAAGCCATGTTTTTGGAAAGTATTGCATGTTAACTGGAATTAACATGGTAAATTATTTCATTAATAAGTACTTATTTTAAAGGTACTTAAGTACTTATTTTTTGCGCTACCAGCTGAGCTACAGAAAACAGAAAAGATAAACAATGAAGAAATGTGTTGCTTAGTCTCCATGTGGTTCATATAGATTGTATGGAGTGAATCTGTTGTGTTTACGGGCTGGAGGGATTATTCATATTTAGTTACGGGAAAGAACAACAAATGAAAATCTATCAAGGCCGCTATAGTAACTGCACAGCTCTGAACTTCCTTAAAATTCAAATCAATACAGCAAGCAGCTCGTCCTCATTTAAAAAGTCAATTAAGCCCCCTTAATGATTCAAGAGGGAAACAATTTCATGCAGATGCCTGCAGATGAACGATTACTTGCGGCACCCATAGCTCTCTGAATGACTGAAAACACACACATTCATTTGTGACGAACTGGTAGTAGATTCATCACACTAACACACTGTCTGCAGGATAAGTTCTGTGTGCAGACACAGTTAGAGGCAACTAATATATCTTTACTCATGAACTATTACAGTCATCAGACCAGAGAGAGAGAGAGAGAGAGAGAGAGAGAGAGAGAGAGAGAGAGAGAGAGAGAGAGAGAGAGAGAGAGAGAGAGAGAGAGAGAGCGAGCAAGTGCAGTTTCGGGAGAAATCAACATATTGATGTTGCAGAATTTTGGGAATGGGTCCAATTTTTATAACAAAAGGCATTTACATATTGAGGGGAAGTGTGCTGTCTGAATTCTAACATCTCATGAGGCGGGTTTAGAGCGAGTTAGTAGCACTGTGCTGCCACCTATTGGTGACATTGGGTGTCCAGAATGAAGGTCAGTCTAATAAACTATTCTTAGTTTTCCAAAGTCATGGAAAATGTACATATATCATAACCTGGAATATAAAATTGTGATTTTCTGGATGGGAAAATCTTCCAAAAATGTTATAGTTGCTCTATTTTCTCTAGTTCCAACCAGCTCCAAAACACCTGGCAGTGTTTTTCATGACATCCTAAAGACCTTGATTAGTTATTTCAGTGTGTTTGATTAGGGTTGGAGATAAACTCTGCAGGACAGTGGCCCTGCATCTAAAAATGCTTATGTCCATACAATACAGTAGGCAAAAATGAATAGTGAGTCCGAATTCATATTCATAAAATGGTACGATCTGTTACTTCTGAAGTGTGCATCCAGAGGTGTAAAAAGTACTCAAAAATTTTACTCATGTGAGAGTACAGATACTTAATGAAAATTTTAATCAAGTACAAGTATCTGGCCAAAACCATACTTGAGTAAAAGTAAAAAAGTACAACTTTAAATTGTACTCAAGTATTAAAAAAAGCAGAAGTATTTTTTTTTCTAACATATATACAGAAGTTTTGTTAAAGGGATAAAACAAAACAAAATGCACAGGTCAAACACATACATCTAGTGCAACAACAACATTTAAAATGCAGCACAGTGGAACACACACACACACACACACACACACACACACACACATACATATACACATACACACACATATACACATAATATATATATATATATATGCAACCCCTGTATTTATCAGATGAACACAAACTAAAACTCTTAGTTTAATGCAAGTGAATGGGACATCCACAAAGGAATATGACAGACAGTAACTCATACAACCCCTGTTAATGAATCAGTGTCTTCTTAAGTAATAGGATAAATACAAAAAGATGTTGTGTTCGCTTTGTGTGGTTTCTGAAGTGGTCCTGTCCCCTTGCATTATAGACTACAAATATTTTAGTGTTCATCTGAAGAAAGAAAGTCATAAACATCTGAGACGACATGAGGGTGAGTAAATGATGAGAGAATTTTCATTTTAGGGTGAACTATTTCTTTGATGTGATGCAGAGGCCAAAACATATTCCAGACAGAATACAAGAATGTGTTGCATTAATGAGGAGAGTCATAGAATTAAAACATACGACATTAAAACTTTGAAAGGCCACTTTTTTTATGTTGTCTATTCAACATCAAATTCAAATTATAATTCAACATTTAATTCATTAATAGTTTTATTTATAATCAAATTTTTTTTTTTTTTTTAGATTAGATTAGATTAGATTAATAAGCAAATCATATAAAAAAATACTCATTGACAGTCTTAATTGCTACTCAATATGTCATATAATGACATAATATCCACTACCTGTTAAGAACATCACTAAACATAAATGACAATTTATTTAACATAAAATGGTCATTTAAACTTTTTTGGGGGGGAGATTTGTAACATTTAATAATAATAATAATAATAATAATAATAATAAAAACTTTGCTACCTCATGCTTTCTGAAATTTGATAGTGAACTTCTGAAGCCAGACATTTACCGGATGAAAGTCACAACTGAAGTAGAAATGTGTGTGCTTGATGCATGGTTCTCACGTCAAGCACGCACATTTCAACTTCTGTTTACCATATTTATTGTGCATAAGATAAAATAAAAATGTAATGTACTTTTTAAGATGAAATAAAATTGTAAGGAGTAAAAAGTACAGTTTTTTTCTCTAGAAATGTAATCAAGTAAAAGTACAAGTAACCAGTTTAAACTGTACTTGAATAAAGTGCAAATGCCCCAAAATAATACTTAAGTAAAGTAATCAAGTAAAAAGGAGTGAATGAAAATGAGTGTGAATTTAAACACAAGCCTGATTATCATAGCCTACTTTATTTTGTGTTCTTTCATAATTTGATGAATTTTCTATACTCTATTATGTGGAAAACTGTAACTGTATAGAATGTGCAGTATAGCAACAATATGAACATTGCATTGATGACAGTGGGACAGTTGTGATATCATACACAATACAGCATTTGCAATAAAAAATCATATGACTGTGATCTTGATGATAGTGTGACATTAGCACTGAGTTTATAACAAAAAGAAACATCAAAGACAAACAAAAAAAGAGTACAATATGCACTCTTTGTGAATCTCTGGCTCATTTTGTCCACTAGACGGCGCATATTAGCAGTGACGTGGCGTGTCTAAAAGGAAGGTAACCCTCTTACTGCGGAATTCTCGCGCATGCGCATTGCTTCTGTTATGTTAGCGCGCATGTGAATCTCGTGAGAGTTCCAACTTGCACGGTGGAGCGTTACCCTGAAATTTAATTATCTACCTATTAGATTCTGTTTCATTAACATCTACACCTACCCCAACCCTAAACCTACCCATTACAATAATGAAAAAATTGTAATTACTGTTGTACAGTATGACAAAAATGACACTGTATTGATGTGCGCATGCGCAGTAGCGCTATACGTATCCCTTCTTGCCTCATTTGCGAGCGTCGCGTCGCGTCTGTGTACGTCACGCCTGTGTACGTCACGCCTGTGTGTTCAGTCAGTGGCAGGCAGCGATTTGAGTGAATGCGGCTTTCTGTAAGGGACAGTCTTATAATGAAAGCCGTTTTGCCGCTTTCACACACTCAGCCACAGAAAGCAGTGGAGCTTTACGTCTCTCTGCTGATGAAGTACCAAAGCAGACACCTGAAACGGTTTCCCCAGAGATATTTGCCTCCAGAAGACTAAAAGAGCTCAGCTATGGCGACGCGGCTCTCTGACTTGTTTGGAAACAGCCGGATAATCGCAGGACTGCTGGTCAACCTACTGTCCTCGATCTGTATAGTGTTCATCAACAAATGGATCTATGTGCACTATGGCTTTCCCAACATGACCCTGACCCTCATTCATTTCGTAGTGACATGGCTGGGGCTGTTCATGTGTCAGAAGATGGATATATTCGCCCCCAAGAGTCTCAGACCTTCTAAAATCATCCTGCTGGCTCTGAGTTTCTGTGGGTTTGTTGTTTTCACAAATCTGTCTCTCCAAAGCAACACGATAGGAACATATCAGCTGGCCAAGGTCATGACAACACCTGTGATCATAGTCATCCAGACCATGTACTACAGAAAGACATTCTCCACAAAGATTAAACTGACTCTAGTAAGTGGGTTCTTGTTTATTTGACTGGTATATTGTCTAAAATATTACTTAACCTATCAGTAGTTCATGTACAATGATATGTCTAACAGCAGTCAAAATCTGGAGCTAAACAGACAGTTAGAATTACAAAATATTAATATATAGTACACTACTTGTGGAATGCATGTATGCAGCATTATGCGATGTAATAATGTGTTGTTATAACTGTAATGTGTTTTTACCATCATTTTTATAGCATGCACATGCCATGCATCAGTTTGAACTATGCTCTTGGTAAATGCTGATACAAGCAAGTCATAGTTGGTTACATGCTGATTTGTTTATGCAATGTAATAGGTAAAACAAAAAACAGCTGTGATTTTTACACCACTTCATATAAAAAAAAAAAAAAAAAGTTTTTTATTGTAAAGAAAAAAAAAAAAAAAGGTGCCGATCACTTTAGGGGTCATACTGAACTCTTACTATGATGTAAAGTTCAATCTTCTGGGGATGATCTTTGCCACACTTGGGGTCTTCGTAACCTCACTGTATCAAGTGGTAAGTATTATTGCATATATTCTCCCTCTGCATCATTATTGAAAAAGTCATATCCCTTTATTTAAATCAGCAGGTGGCCAGGGACTGGCTAAATCAGAGACCTACAATATAGCAATGCTGGCATTTACTGTATAACATAATTAAAATTTTATAATAACTTTAATTTAATATTTATTATATTTTCACATGCATATTATGTAGCACGAGTGTTTTCAATGCTCATAATAATAAGAATGTTTCTTGAGCACTAAATCAGTTTATTAGAAAGATTTCTGAATGATTATGTGACACTGAAGTCTGTAGTAATTCAGCTTTGCCATCACATGAGTAAATTACATTTACTCTATTTTATTTATGATTGAATCATTTATTTCTCCTATTACAGTGGGTCGGTGCCAAACAGCATGAGCTTCAGGTGAACTCTATGCAGTTACTGTATTATCAAGCACCCATGTCTTCAGCATTTCTCTTGGTCCTGGTGCCGTTCTTCGAACCCCTCACTGGAGAGGGTGGTATCTTTGGCCCCTGGTCATTTCTGGCCCTGGTAAGAGTGTGAGCAAGTACACGCCTGTTCTTTCAATGGCTCACACACTCCCTCTGCACGTATCCAAAGGAATTATATCAATGTCTTATATACACAAACACACAGTCACAGAGAGCACCTTGTGTTATTGCCTAGATTTCTTGGGGAAAAATGCTTGTGTTTTTTTCCCCATTGGATTAAAAGCTCACAAGTTCAGTTTACAGCTCTAAATATTAGTATTTGAATATTTTATTCATGTATTTATTTAATTAATAAGCAATTGAGCTGAATTTTTATTATTATTTTTTTTTTTAATGGTTGGTTCTTTCAATTGTTTTTTTTCCTCCATCAGTCATGGTTCTGATGTCTGGTGTTATTGCCTTTCTGGTCAATTTGTCCATTTACTGGATCATTGGGAACACATCTCCTGTTACGTATCCTTTCTGCTAATTCTTTAAAATATCAGTCATTCAGCTGTGGCTATTCTTGGTGCAGAACACATCCTTTAGACAAACATCTAAAAAACGGTGTGCTCTGTATCATGACTTCATTGTTTGTTAATTGTCCGATTAGGGTCTATAATGCAAGCAAATGTTTGTTTACAGAGACTTGTCAAAGCTTGGCAAATAGTTGTAGTTACATAATTATTTATTAATGAAAGAGGAAGCTGTAAATCAAGGCACATATGTTTTTTTTTATAGCCCTGAGGCATACTGAAAACATTTCATGGTTTTGAATACTCCCATCGAGTGTGATTTCATAAGTGAGACTTTTCTCAAAGTAAGCAGCAGAGGGAGCACTTTACTGCCATTTGTTTTAAACTGCACTTTTGGGCCACTTATTATTAGGCAAGTGTTCTCTCAACCAAGGGTTTTCAAACTTCTTCTTCTTTATTTTTTTTTTAAAGCCAAGGATGTGGAAATATGATGAGCTGCTAGCTTATGTTCTGTTAGCCCTATTTCTAAAATATATCATTTTTTTATGTGTAAAATATAATTTATACTGTATGAAAAATAGATCGTCATCTCATCATTTTTGAAATGTTTAGCAAATTTAGTTACTTTTAGTAAGTGCTGGGGTTGTTCAGTTTGTGATGACGTTCATGTGGTATAGGCATGTATTAATATAAAATAAAAGTTACTGAGTAACAGTCAAGCAATTCCCAAACTCATGCATCCAGCACTTACTAGTAATTCATATACATTTAAGTTGATGTTAACATTGATTTATCCATCAGTCAATCAATATGAAAAAAACAGCATTATACTTATTTATATATTTTTACTTATATATGTGTGTGTGTGTGTGTGTGTGTATGTATGTATGTATAAAACCTTTTTATATATATATATATATAGCGTTTTAAGGAGACAGATAGATCCGTAAATCAATATAAAAAATAACATGAACAGATTTTACTTTAATGTATTTATTAATTATTTGTACATATCATATACTGATACATCCATAAATCAGTATTGAAACTAACTTATTTTATTAACAGATTACACTTATTTTTAACAGATTATTAACTTTTTTTTTAAAAGAGTGATATATTCCTAAATCAATATTAAAACAAACTTATTTTAACACTATATATATATATATATATATATATATATATATATATATATATATATATATATATATTTTTTTTTTTTATTTAAACTAATATTTTTACTTTTTATGTATTTACAAAACTGATATATTCATAAATTAATATTTAAACTAACATGTTATTTTATTAACAAATTATTCAGATATATTTTTAACATATTAACTTTTTACATATTTGCAAGACTGTTATATTCCTATATTAATATTAAAATACCTCTATTATTTTCTTAAGAGATTATACTTATTTTAACAGATTTATTAACCTTTTGCATATTCACAAATCTGCTATATCCATCAACATCTCTTATTTTGTTAAGATACTTTTTTTTTATTATTTTAACAGATTTATTAACTTTTGCTACATACGAACAAGACTGATATATCCTTAGATCAATATTAAAACTGACTTAAGAATATTAACTTTCAGAATAGAATAGAATGTCCCTGACTCATCTCTGAAGCTCAAGTCACATGTCCTCATAGTCTGTGACTCAAGTGCAAGTCATGAGTATTTCCAAAAGTCATTGTCAGACAAGTTCCCTTAACATTTCTCCTCACAGCTACAACATGTTTGGACACTTCAAGTTCTGCATCACATTACTGGGTGGGTACGTCCTCTTCCAGGACCCTTTGTCCTTAAACCAAGGTCTGGGCATCCTCTGCACCATCAGTGGCATCCTGGCATACACCCATTTCAAACTGGCAGAGCAGGAGGAGGGCAAAAGCAGGCTCACACAGAGGCCATAGGCCCGCTGAAGTGCCAATCAAAAAGAAAACCAGTGTTCAGTGCCTGATTTCTTCAGGAATAGATAGCGATGGCTCCTGCACAGGAGCATGAAGACTAACCAAACATAGACTGGAAGGAAGTAGGTTTAAGCCGTAGAGGCTGACAACTTTAAAAGCATTTCAGTCTTTTTAAAAGTTTAATTTTTATTCCAATTATTCAATATTTACAAATAAACATGCAAAAAAGAAAGAGAAGAACTCTTACTGCTGAAGCATTTCCTTTTCATTTTGTAAGTGTTATTTAATGATGTATTTTTCAAATGGCCTGTACAACAATAAAATGTTTTATAGAAAGTATCACAAGAATGGAATGTTATCTCATATTGAGTCTAGTCATGACTTTTAGGACAAGGGTCACTGCATACTTGGCAAAAAGACTTGAGTATCTGTGAAATGGAATGTCAATCATTTCTTCAGTTCGTGATGTGGGCTTTTCAACTTGTTTTTCTATTTTGCAATGTGCAACTTAAACATCAGTCACATTCCAAAGTCCTGTCTCCAGTCTAAAATCTAGATGCTTTGCAGCTTTTTGTGTGTGTCTGGGTGAATATTAGACTTTCCTAATTTTGAAAAGAATGTGGTAAACAAAAACTTTGCAAATTATGCTGCTTAAAGGGACAGTTCACCCAAAAAACGACCTCTTTCCTGGAACATGGAATATATTGTGAATATATACATAAACTTGAAAGATTGTTTTATTCTCCGTACAATTAAAGCTGAAGTTCCTCTAGTGAAGAGCAATATTTTAGAACTAAAACTGGCATCATAACAAACTAAATTTACTAAGCATTTAGGACGAAGAAATCCTTCTGCCAATTTGTACATACTTGACTGAAAGGTTCATAAAAATAATTTAAATCTAGACTAAACGGTAATATATATTAATATGTAATAAATACCTTTATATTAATATATGCTAGCATTAAAAAGTTTGGTGTCAGTATATATTTTAAGTGATTTAAAAAACATAAAAAAGTTCACCAAGGCTGCATTTAATGCAAAATTATATAAAATAGTAACACTCAGAAATAATATGACAATATAAAATTACTGCTTTGCATTTTAATAGATTTTAAAATGCAACTCATTCCTGCTCATGCTCAAGAAACATATTTATTAACAATGTTGAAAATAGTTGTACTTAATATTTTTGTGTGATTCATTTCATCAGGGTTCTTTGATGAATAGAAACTTTGTGGTGTTATAAATGTCTGTTTCTTTTTATCAATTTAATGCATCCTTACTAAATAAAAGTATGAAGTATATATATATATATATATATATATATATATATATATATATATATATATATATATATATTATATATATATATACAGTACAGACCAAAAGTTTGGAAGCATTACTATTTTTAATGTTTTTGAAAGAAGTTTCTTCTGCTCATCAAGCCTGCATTTATTTGTTCAAAAATACAGAAAAAAATTTAATATTGTGATATATTATTATTAAATAAATTTATTATACTTTAGATTATCATTTATTTCTGTGATGCAAAGCTGAATTTTTAGGATCATTATCCCAAATCATTCTAATATGATGATTCATTATCAAAGTTGGAAACAGTTCTGCTGCTTAATATTTTTTCAGAACATGTGATACTTTTTTAGTATACTTTGATGAATAAAAAGTAAAAAAAAATAAAAAGCTATGTTTTTAAAATATAAATATTTTGTAATAACAATATACACTATTGGTCATTTTCTTTCTTTTTTTTAAATAAAATCAATACTTTTATTCAGCAAGGATGTGTTAAATTGATAAAAAGTGATAGTAAAGAAAATATATTATCAGAAATATATATTATTAGAATTTTTTTTTTTTTTTTAAATAAATGCAGTTCTTTTTAACCTTTTATTCATCAAATATATTAGACAGCAGAACTGTTTCCAACACTCATAATAAATCAGAATATTAGAATGATTTCTAAATGATCATGTGATAGACTGGATGTTACATGTGACACTGAAGGCTGGAGTAATGATGCTGAAAATTCAGCTTTGCATCACAGGAATAATTTTTTTTTTTTTGTTTTTTTTTTAAAGTATATTCAAATAGAAAAACTATTATTTTAAGTTGTAATAATATTTCACAATATTACTGTTTTTTCTGTATTTTTGATCAAATAAATGCAGGCTTGATGAGCAGAAGAGAGACTTCTTTCAAAAACATTAAAAATAGTAATGTTTTCCAAACTTTTGACCTGTACTGTACTATATATATATATATATATATATATATATATATATATATATAAACATTCAAAAAGGAAAGAAGCCAATAAGTGCCAACGTGGAAACTCCTTTAATACTGGAAGAAGCACCTCATAAAGTGTGTAGAGATAATCAACAAAAATGTAATTTATACAGAGTGGCAATTTTTATCAACTGAAGACAGTTTTGATTTTTTTTCTCGAACTTCCATTTGTGTTGTTGCATAGTTGAATAACTTTAGCATAGATGAATAACTGTTTCCAAATGCTTAACGTGTACATTTCTTGAATATTAATCTTTAGGATTTGTCTTTATCCTTACTTCCATTAATAAAATGTATGGCTTTTTTCTTCAGTGGTCCATGGAATTTCCTCATTATTACAGAAGTACAAGCCCAAACATGTTGAGCTTAAAGGAACATGTTGCACTAAAATAAACTCTGAGTCATTCTCCTGGGCTTTAAAGAACAGATCCTGTCACAGGGACTGTACAAGACATGTCTTCATGGCAAAATCCACTTGTCCCCTTCATAAAAAGGTAATTTCACTCAGAAAACAGGACCTCCCCTGATTAGCAAGTTTCTCTGTTGGCGAGAAACGCAAGTCTGCCACTCATACATAATGATGTACAACAGTCACGTCATCACAACAGACTCGCTTTACAAATGAATGCTTTCTGATGTGTATTCCACACACAGCTAGGGTATTCCCAGCATTGTCACCAACCAGGTGTCTCTCAGATTCATCTTAATAGTGAAGGAACAGATCATCATTACTCATTAAGAAATCAAAACAGATGAAAGTTCTTTCAGTTCAAGTGCAATATAGAATATAATGCAAAATGTCATTAATCAAAGGAAGAATTAATTAGCTAGTGGTGATTAAAGAAAGTGAAAAGTGAAAGTGAACGTGACATTCAGCCAAGTATGGTGACCCATACTCAGAATTCGTGCTCTGCATTTAACCCATCCGAAGTGCACGCACACAGAGCAGTGAACAGTGGTGAACACACACCCGGAGCAGTGGGCAGCCATTTTTTTTTTATGCTGCGGCGCCCGGGGAGTTGGGGGTTCGATATGCCTTGCAAGGGCACCTAAGTCATGGTATTGAAGGTGGAGAGAGAAACTGTACATGCACTCCCCCCCCCCACAATTCCTGCCGGCCCGAGACTCGAACTCACAACCCTTCGATTGGGAGTCCGACTCTCTAACCATTAGGCCACGACTTCCCACAAAGCGGTGCATTTAATATAATCATGATTATAACTATAAGCACATCACAATTAGTAAGTGATAACGATGATTAATCTCACATTAAAGTTAAATATTGGATTGAATGCAACCCACGAAGATTAGGTTTAAATGTAGTATGTACCTAAATGTAGCAAATAATGTGAAAATATGTTTTAAAAAGCAGTATACACTTCATAATGTGTAGAGAATGAAAATATATTTTAAAGCATTTAAAAAGCATAATAATCTCCCAAAGTGCTGTTTGTCACCTACCTTAGTCTGTCTTTAAGTATCTCTAAATTTGAGTCAATCTCTTGATTGAGATCTGTTAATAAATCCTTATTTATCTTGAATTGTTCGTTTCCATCAACAATATGCAGTGTTTTCTGCATACAATTCCAAATAACAGTCATCTAAAACATATAGCCTAAATGTAGCAAACATAGCTAAATTATTGTATGTATTACTTTGACTTTGTTGTTATATTCATTTATCATTATTTTTTCATATACATTACCTGATGAGCTAAACTGGTCCAGATTGATGCTACTAAACTGAGGATACAAATGTCGTGTTAAATATAATATGAATTTAACTCGGTTATTTTAACCGCATTAACAGTAGAACAGCAAATGTAGTAGATAAGCCTAAACAATACCCAAGTCGCCTTCCAGTACGTGTATTGTGTAATGTTTACACCGCGCGCTTCTCGCACGTGCTAGAACATTTCAAATTCAAACAGGCGCCAGTAGAGGGAGTTCGCGACGCTCAACGGTCACCAGCAGGTAACGTAAGACATTAACACTTTCAGTTGAGCAATATTCGCACTTTCTCCTATATTTATTACACATATAAAAGCTGCAAATATCTGATTAGCACTGTTATACATTCCAGAGATTTTATTTTAACACCGTATGAGGCTTTGATGTCCGTGTAGTCGCTTAAAATATTTAGCTTCAGTCAGCCTTGCGCTAGCGCTGCAAGCGCGGCCTACTGCAGCCTCGGGTTTTCCTGATAATCCCCAACGGGAAATAGATACCCGGGAGTCCGCGCGTTTGTGGCGTTGTTTCTAAAAATTAGCTTAGTCTTGTGTTTCAAATGCGCGATACTCCACATGAGACAAGAATAATTTAAGTAGTGTATTTAAAACTTCTATTACTATGTTGCTTGTAAAGAAATGTATATAAATTAGTATTACGTAAACAAACACAATCGCGGCTTATATGACATGGTTATGTTTTACAACTGGAGAAAAGCACACCACGTACTTCGTTTTGTTATTCGTCATGTCATTTGTCAATATTATTATCTGTCATACTGAATCCTGACGTGTCAAAAGAGCGTAAAAGACCCCGAGCGTCTCATCACACGTAACGTAAACCTCATAACGTTACGTAAAACAACAATATTTACACGTCGATCCGTTATCATGTTTACCTCTGGTGGAAAAAAAAAACATTTGAAGTTCCAGGTTTAAATTCGGTTAAATCCCGAATACGACAAACTTGAGATTGTTGTTGTATTTTGTGTGTTAAATTAACAGTTACTGTTTGTTGAGCATTGAGCAGAGATATAAACATGGTACTGTCGTAGTCCAAAGACATTTAGAGCTTTACTCGAAGGACATCCATGCATCCGTAGCACTAGTAATGAACAACTTTTGGTATTTTATTTTTTTTTTGACCGAGGCGCTAATAATCCAGGAGGGTCATCGCTTTAGTCCAAACACTCCGTTTTTTCACCTGTCACTGGGCTGATAAGCCCCAAATCCAAGTGCTTAGCCAGCAATGGGCGGGTGTAGTGAGACGGGACATGCCCAGACATGATCACAGAGAGCCAGACAACTCTACCACCGCTAGGCGTCTGAAGCTTGTCACGCTGACATGTCAAGCCCGAACCCGCCCAGGACACAATGGTCGGAGCGGTGGATTCTAGCCCTGACATGCCTCTCTGCGTCTATTTAAACCAGAGACCGGCTCTCAGCCGGCTCCCACTCCACACTAACCCAGAGCTCAAGCACTTTATGTACAGGTAGCAGAGTATATACAGAAGATTCTTAGCTAGAATAGCCAATTTACCTCTATTTGCACAGGTAATGTTCGTTCTGAAGCTTGCATGTGTACTGAATTGGCTTTAAATTGTTGTATGTAAAATCTAACTCTGTTTATTTTTACAGATAACTACCAAAATGGGAACAGAAAGTTGTTTAAGCAGTTCTCAGATCAACAAGGTTGACAATGAAAAACTGGTAATGTAGCATTCAAGGTGTGCCTTTGTGTATTTAAGTGTTTTTATATACCTTAAAAATACTGAGTTTTATTAAATGTAACTTTAGGTAAGACCAAAAGCACAGCTGAAAAGTCTGTTAGAGGATGCAGGTGCAGAAAAAGATGTTTTCACCATGAAGGAGGTGAGGAGTCCATTTTATCTGATATAAACTAATGTTCAAAAGTGTATGGTTGGGAAGATATCTCTTAAGCTTACCAAAACTGCATTTATTTTACCAAAAATACAGTAGTACAGAGTAACATTTTGAAATATTATTTCAGTTTAAAGTATGTATTTTTTTCTGTTTGAATATATTTTAAAGTGCAATTTATTTGTGCGATGGCAACGCTGATTTTTCAGCAGCCATTACTTCAGTCTTCAGTTTCATAATCCTTCATTCTGATACGCTGATTTGGTGTTTAAGATTTTTTTATGACTATTAAGTAATAATTATTAATAATTTTAAGTATTAACATTAAACACTTTTTTTTTGGAAACTGTGATTATATATTTTTTTAATTTCAGAATTTATTTGAACAACATTTATTTTAAAAGAATTTTGTAACATTATAAATGTCTTTACTGCTGCTTTTGATCAAGTTCATGCATCCTTGCTGAATTAAAGTATTTATTTCTTAAAAAAAAAAAAAAAAATCTTACTAACCCCAGCATTTTGAATAGTAGTATACATGTTATGCTTTATGGCTGTATATATAATTGGATGTTTGCCAGTTGTGTTAGTAATGCTGAACCCTGCTCTATGTTGCGTGTATAATTTTTTTATATAAGAACTTATGGCAGTGACACACATTCAAGAGTTTCTGAAATAATGAGTTTGTGGTCAAATGCCAGTGGTGTTTGACATTACAGGCTAAAAATAATCCTTTTCCAGTTTCATGTGTTGCTGCTCGTTTGTGTGTATAGTTAAACTTGCATATATTTTGTAAATTTATGTAGCGCAGTGTTTTGCATTATATTTGGTTACTGCCGTTGTTCAGTGACATTTCAATTGTGTTGTTTGATAAGGCAAGAAATTCTTTTTCCATTGTTCATTCTTCTGGTTAGGGATTTGAACTAACCCCTAACCCAAAGTATTAAGCTTCAGTTTGTGCTACAGATGAAAAACAATTCAAATATTGCAGCTTATTACTTTTGTAGTGATCAGTCTAAAAAAAAATGATTAAGTATGAAGTTTTTGATTAGAGGATGATAGAATGTGTTAAAAAAAGAAGGGAAAAAAAACCTTAAAGGAGGGTCATGAATCATTTAGGGTGGGATTAGGCTAGTTAGAAACCACTGAGAACACCTTATCAACCATATAAAATACACTGACAGCATGTATGGGCAAGTGCCATTATTCAACTGATACAAAATGTAATTTCTAATTTTCGTAATATGCAACTATAAATAATTTGTATGCCATTTTCCTCTTGATATTTGATGTTGATTTATAAAACCACATCTTTACCATTTTTACTGTCAACACTTAGTCTGGTTCAGAAAATGGTTTCCCTGTTGATCTCTAAACAAATTCTCTTTCTGTGTTTTTAGGTTATGTTTTATTTGGGGAAGTATATCATGAGCAAGGAGTTATATGACAAGCAGCAGCAACACATTGTTCACTGTGGAGAGGATGCTCTTGGTGCTGTTCTCGGGGTGAAAAGTTTCTCAGTCAAAGAGCCCCGGTGTGTACTGACTTTCTGGTTTCTCTAAGGCAGAGCAGCTGTAGTACCAATGACCTCTGGGAATATCAGGGTGGGGCGTTAAAGCAACAGGTGGCAGCTTTCTGGACATTTGACCTACTCGCTCTGAAAGGGTCTGTTGTCACCTGTTTAAAATATGAAGTGGCTGCAGAAAGAATTTGATAACTTTGGAAACAGATAGCGGGCCAGTGTAGATAAAAAAAAAAAAAGAATAAATAAGTATATATTACTTATTTCATATGCAACCTGTTTTGTGTTGTTGTTGTTTTTGAAAATTGAAAGTGAAATTTGGTATATGAAAACGAAAGTTTCATTTGCAATTTAAATTTTTTTTTTTTTGTTTGTTTTTTTTCAGAGCTCTCTTTGCAATGATCAACAGAAACCTTGTTACAGTGAAAAATCCAGGTACTATGATCGTTAAACCTTTTTTTTCCCCACAATATTCTTATCTATGTTGTTTGTGTTAAAACTGTCTTTGTTTCCTTTTACAGATACTCATTCTACCTTCTCTGAACCCAGAAGTCAAAGTGAACCAGATCGAGGGCCCGGGGTAAACGTTCTTTTATGCTCACACACTTAGAACCACAGAGTATTGACCCATTCCACAGAGTTGCCCTGGTAGTGCTGTGTTTGCGCTTGAATGGGTTTTATAGAGCCCCTGCTGTGTTTGAGATTGATGCATGACTGAAACCACACTGTCTGTTCTAGGACACTGAATCAGACTCTCGCTCATCTACCTCACAACAGCAGCGCAGGAGGAGGAGAAGCAGTGATCCTGGTAAGCACACACACCACAGAGCAAAAGACACACCAGCTATGTCCTGTTGAGTGTGTATGAAAGCGCACGCTTCATCAGCTGGGTTAGATGGGATTTCAGATAGAGCTGTTTATTCTAGTCTTGACGTAGTTCCTGTAAAAACAGGAAGGGCTTGTCAGTGTTTTTTTTTCTAGCTCGGACTGATAGTTACAGTCAAACTAATGTGTTCATTTTGAAAAAATAATTGCTGTTTGATCTAACTGAAAGTAAACATATTTTAGCAAGTGTACCATCAGTTGATTTAGATAAAATTTGGCATTTAGCCTGAAACCATGAAAGTTTATTTCTCGTGGGAGTTTGGTCCTCTTTCAAGAACTGTTTTTTTTTTTCTTTTTTTTTCTGCCTTGTATCTTTTGTGAATCAACCAGTATACATTATATCAGTCTCAATCACTGAGCAGGGAAAACTGTCCCTCATGACGGATCATTTTCTACTATCCCTTCAGTCCCGACAGAGGACTGTGTGTGGGTAAACATGTGGTACCATAATGACTGCTCTCTCTGTCACTGTAAACATCTCAAAAGGACACTGAGATCTGGAGGCTGTGCAGAATGTGCTCAGATGACTGCTACTCTTCAATGGCCCATTTTTAAACCTTAGCTATGCACACAAAGGCAGTTTGTTGAGGAAGCCGTACCAGATGCACCATTAAAACAGGGTTATTGCTCTGAGCATTGCTCCTGCTTGGCTCATAAGTGTCCAAAGTTGAGTGGATGTAACAGGAACTTCAGCAAAAAAAAAACTGATTTACCCTGATGCAATATGCAGTATACACCTAAGCTTGTTTAACATAATGAAAAAGAAACCGATTGGAAATGTTTGTAAAGCCTACAGAGCAGTGTGGTTCACTTATGTGAAACTCTTTAGACAGACATGTAAAGGGGCATGTTCTTGTGTCAAAAAAGAACTTTTGGTGCTAAACTTACTTTGTCCTTTCTATAGAGAGTACTTCAGCTGAAGACGAGCCCAGAGAACGCAGAAAGAGGCACAAGTCAGACAGCTTCTCCTTGACATTTGATGACAGCCTGTCTTGGTGTGTGATCGGCGGCCTGCACCGGGAGAGGGGGAACAGTGAGTCTTCAGACGCACAAAGCAACTCTGTGAGTAGCACCTTTAAATGTTCATTCACATTGTTTTGGTTTACCAGCAACTGTAACTTTTTTGCGCTGTCATTTGGCCCTTTCTAACCAGTGTTTTATTTGTTTTACAGGATGTAGGTATCTCTCATAGTGAGGGCAGTGATGAAAGTGCTGACTCAGACTCTGACTCTGATAACTTTAGTGTGGAGTTTGAGGTGGAGTCCATAAACTCTGACGCCTACAGTGAGAACGATGAGGATTCATTGCCAGGAGAGAACGAGGTTTCAGCTCAAACTCCTGTTCTATTCAGAGAGAGATTATCTGATGATCTAACTAGCCTAACCTGTTTAACAGTCCTCAACTCACTGCAATTCTGCATTTGCTTATTCAGGTGTATGAAGTCACAATCTTTGCTGAGGAGGAAGATTCGTTTGATGAGGATACCGAGATAACTGAGGCAGTATGTAACATTTTAGTACCTGCTTAGTGGAACGAAGAAGACTTGTTTATCTATCAGGATTAGATTGGATTGTGAAAAAGTGGGGGTGAAAGAAAAAGCATTTGTGAGCCTGCCAAAAAGGACAGCTGGTTCAGAGATGCTGCAAGTTATTACATTTTGTTGAAAGATCATGATGACATTTTTTTTCTTCTGAACTATGTCCACTGATTAATTTTGCATGATATGATCAGGAATGTGTATTAAGAAATCACATGCTATGCTGACTTTAATGGGACCATATTTTAAACTTTTATAGCAATATTTTTCCTCAAAAGTCCACTTTTAATTCTAGTGCAGGCTTTTTGCATCAAACCCAATTTTTCACATCCATTTCCATCCTTTCTCTGACCCACAGATTTAAACAGGCTTTTTTATTTCAAAAGCAAGAAAAATTTTATAATCTAAGATAACAATGTGTTTACTCAGGACTACTGGAAGTGTGCCGAATGTAACAAGCTCAACCCTCCTCTTCCTCGGCATTGCAAAAGCTGCTGGAAAGTCCGACCCGGTTGGCTTCCAGAAACACACTCCAACAGAGAAAACACCTCCACTAACACTCAACCCATCACAGAAGACGCCAGAATCACCACAACTCCCAGCTCAGCCTCAGATGACAAACTGCTTCCTTCCAAACCCTCAAGCCCTCTTCCAGAAACAGATGAAGGAGTGGATGTACCCGACGGCAAGTGCTCGCAATCTCCCATCACCGCTAAAGACGAACTTCTCTCCTCCACTGCCTCCGGCTCCATGACCGAATCTCAGACCTCGTCATCGCAGCCCTCAACCTCTTCTGGTGGGGGGAGCAGCCAGGAAGAGACCCCTGAGCTAGAGCGCTACAACAGCCTGGAGGCCTGCCTGCCCGCCACTTGCCTTGAGCCCTGCGTCATCTGTCAAAGTCGCCCCAAGAACGGCTGCATTGTCCACGGAAGAACTGGACACCTTATGGCTTGCTACACTTGCGCCAAGAAATTAAAGAACCGGAACAAGTTGTGTCCGGTGTGCCGAGAGCCCATTCAGTCAGTCGTGTTGACCTACATGAGCTGAGGCACAGCAGATATACCTCCTCTCCTCTCACATGAAGTTCGGGGTGCTTATGTTTCTGGTCTTATAGTTCTAAAATCTATGAGTTCAAATTCAATATTTGTAATATGTTTCTTATTGATTAATAAATTTTATTTATGACTCAAGCGAGGTTTTCGCTCACATGCTGGGTAGCAAATTCACAGATCTGTGTTTTAAGGGTTGAATTTAAGGGCTTGTATTAAAACTACTTAAGGGCTTGCAGAGATTCTGTATACATTGTATCAATTACTAGAAATGTTTGTAATAATTTAATTTATGTACATGCAGATGTATAGGTTTCATGTTAAATTGAGTTATTTGCCGCACTGAAACGTGTTCCTGAGTTGTAGCTCTTGAGACACCCCTTTAATTTTGTTCCTCCTCTGGAAGGAAATGCTCTTCTGCAGTTTTCTGCTACAATGACTCAGTCTTATTTTCTCTTGAGTGAGGCATAATAAATGATTATTTTGAGGCTCTTCTGCTTTTACAGTACAAGTGAAAATCTTTCTTTCTGCTGCTTGTTTTGGATGTGGTTCTGGGTTTTGTTATTGTTGTCTAATGGTTTTTAGGGGTCAGTATCACCGTAGAGTGCCTTTCAACCCTCACAATAGTCAAACATTTCTCATTCGCTTATGTCATAAAGAGTAGACACTCAAGTACTGTAGAAAAATATTAGCTGAGCTTCAACACATTTTTATGGGCCATCATTCGAAGCATAAACCAGAGAAAAGATCTAGAAAGATCTAGTTACTAGGGACCCACTTTTCACTCAATATCAAGAAACGTGTTCTGACTTCTTTCTCTCTAACCTGGCACAAACATCAGCCTCTGCTGTTTTTTATATTTTATTATTAAAAAAAGAAGAAGCTTATAATCCCACACTTTTCACACCCAAGCACTTCTACAGTGGAAAACTGATGTATAGCTGGTAAAAAGGAGCAGCATGGTGACTCATTTGTAACTTACGGTAGTCGTGAATGTTGTGCAATATTCCTTTCAACACCTATTTAATCACCATCTATTTAATTTGCGTGTGAAAGAATTCACTTATGTTAATTAGTTCACTGAAATGCTGACATGCTGCAGAGCACACTTTTTTTTGCATCCGAAAACATTTAAATGGATCGATCCAGTTGTTTCTGCAAGATATAGTACGAAACTCACCTCACAATGTACTTAATAGTAGCAACATGTCAAAAGAATCTGGAAATTTTACGCTAATGTTGTTTCCTTTTCTAACAGCATATTTGCCAGATGTTCTACAAATGAACTGCACTCAGAACTTGATTACTGAAACCAGATGTTTTCAGACTTGAGGTATGTAATTTACTGCACTCTCTTTATACGTGCACAGCAGGAATTACAATCAGACTAAACCAAAACCAAAACTATGTGTGTGTGTGTGTGGATGAAATAACTTCAAGCATCAGAAAATAACATGAATAGCCAACTCCCTGTTTGAGTCCTGTTTAACTGCTTTATGATAGCAGCACTTATTAGTTATTACTTACTATAGCCTGTTTTTATTTTGTTTGTTGTTTGTTTTTTTGATTCTCTTACCATTGTGCTTTGATTGATGTTCTATAAACGTTACTTGCGTGTTTTTTCTTTTTTTTTTTAATTCTCTAATAAAAGTTTATGAAAAAACCTGCGGTGCCAACACCTTTTGACTGTCAGTTACTAAATATGTAATTTTTCATATAGCTTCAACAAGTCTGTTCCAGGAAACTGACTGAATATCACATAGGCGTCCATATATATATATCTATATATATATATATATATATATATATATATATATATAGTAGGCTAAAGACCCAGTTCCCTGAATCAAATAATCATTTTAGTGTGAAGGAACAATACACCGTTCAAAAGTTTGGGGTGTCGGTATGATGTTTTAAAATGTTTTTGAAAGAAGTCTCTTGTGCACAAAACAGTAAAAACAGTAATATTGTGAAATACTATAACAATTTAAATAAACATTTCTATTTTAATATACATTAAAACTTAATTTGTCAGGTGCATTTGAATTTTCCGCAGTCATTACTCCAGTCTTCAGTGTAACTTGATCCTTTGTTAGTGCTCAAAACATATTTCTTATTATCAAGGTTGAATAGAATAACAGCTCAAAAAAAATTTTTTTACACTCTCTTCACAATATCACAACATAAAATTTTAAAAAAAATTATCATCAAACAATTTTTATGCAACCTTCTATTTGCAGCTTTATATGTGAGAGTCTGCCTTTACTACTTTCAGTATCTTTACAGCAGCATATACTATTTCGCTATTGGGCCATCTATAGGATATTACATCATAAACAGCCTTTTAGCCATTATATCTAGTTACTGAGCCTTTAATCTGACATTTCAAATCAGATCAAGAGCAAAAGCTACCATGCACAAATGAATTTCATCAGCGTGTGCTCATCTAAGATGCTTTTAAAACTAAAGCTGGGAACACGAACCTGTCATCTGATATAGGCTATGCAACACCCATACCATAAGTTTAATAGCCTACAGCGAATCCAAAAAGTATTCAAATTCTTTCCTTTTTTACTTTGCAGTCATAATGTAAAAAACAGATATCATTGCACCACTAACTCTTTTAAAAATCTACCTCAATGAATTTTTAGGACATGTTACAGGGAAATCTTAGTAAAATAATAAAAGCACTGGCGGCTATATGTCACTCATATTTTTTAAAAGAGCTTGTAGGTCCATAGCGCGACAAAGCATTTTCTCGAAGCCATGCATTATGAATGTTTGATGTGTGCCCATATCCAGTGACACATGGATGCTGCCAGCCTGCCGGAGATTGAGAGAAAGTTGAACTCTGAGACGAGGTGTTCAAGGATTGCACCGCTAGAGGGCACTGTGACACTTCGTTCTCATACCGCATATACATTCTCATCAGTAGTCCACCCTAGCACAATAATTTGTGCCTCCTATTTCAGTGCATTAGTATAATCAATACGTAATTAAAACAACGAACTATATTTTCACAAGGCAATTAAAGAATCATCTTTTTTAATTATTTATGAAGCTGTAGGAT
The DNA here is from genome assembly GCF_018340385.1 of Cyprinus carpio. NCBI lineage: Eukaryota > Metazoa > Chordata > Actinopteri > Cypriniformes > Cyprinidae > Cyprinus > Cyprinus carpio. The sequence continues at coordinate 17,045,628 of NC_056600.1, forward strand.
TGTTTATTTCCTGAAATGACCATCACACTGATGTACATTTTTTCTTCAGCGAAAGCCAGTTTCACCTCATCATTAAAAAGGTAAAGCTCGGTTCCTCTGCCAATCAAAAGGCTGAACCTTTGTCTGTAGGTAAAACATTTCAAAGGGAATAAGTAACTCGTATGATATATTGATGGCATGCATATGGATGTATAAGGAAGCTGCCATTAATTTATAATAAGATCCGAGCTCAGTTTTCTTTCCTTTGCTCTTGGAGTGTGCATCTGACTGTGATGATGTTGTGGGGTGGAAAGGGTGTATGTGTATGTGTATGTGTGTGTGTGTGTGTGGTGTGTGTGTGTGTGTGTGTGTGTGTGTGTGTGTGTGTGTGTGTGTGTGTGTGAAATGAAACGGCTAATCTCTCTGTTCCTCTAAGCATACTGGGAACCCAAATCCATAATCCTTATAAATGAAACCAACTGTACTGGAAAATTGGGATTTTATATATATATATATATATATATATATATTATATATATATATATATATATATATATATATATATATTAAAAACCTAATTTATAATTAATGTCTGAAACATACAAGAAGCATAATTTAAACTAGTGTACAATCCATTTGCTGTGTTCTGCAACAAGGATAATGATAAAATGTTGGCACAGTTATGATACACAGCTGAAAATATAATGCAGCAGTCATCGGACTAAAATAAAAGGCTTTGTTGTTGAAAAGACCATAAAGAAAAACAGACAGGCATTCTTTATTTATCCCTGGAGGAAAATTCATGGCATTTGTCAAAGGAAAACAAAATGGCACAACAACAAACCAACAGAAAAACAACTGTTTGCGAATGCTGAGCAGCCATCCGTTAGTATCTTGCTTGACAGCCTCACTACATGTGCGACTGAGCTTTTAAATCTGCAGTTATCGCATTCTTACAGAAGGGTCGGATGAACTTCTTGGCCGTGGGCAGGCCGAGGGTCACGTCTCCAGATCAGCCTGACGTGTCGGCTTGTTCTGGTTCGGTCACTCAAATACAACTGGATCCTTGACAGTCATCTGTTCTGTTTGTCAGCTAAAGCGTTTGTTACAGTCAGGAAACAGTGGAGCTCTTTATATTCTGGTGTCTGGAAACACTGACATATGATGTGCCAGCCTGCAGCATGCCAACTGCTCCCGTCATTTGCTTCTGGTGATAGACAGTTTACTGTGCATCCCATTATGAGTTGTTTTTTTCCTGCAGTTGCTTTTTGAGTCTGACCTGATCAGAGATTGTTGCACAGCTGTAGATGCTCATGGGCTACAAGTACTATTATTTCTAGTAATGCTTACATGGAGTTTGACAGCAAACTGATTTTGTTAAAGTACACAAGCGATTACATTATTATTCTCATTCCAGAGAATACTGCTTCTTTCTCTTTTTGTATGCAGTCTGTATGACTATACTGTATTTTACAGTGGCCCAGTAGTGCACAACACTACGAAATCGTCACAACACAGCAAAGTTAGCTTAACACAAAATTAGTCATACGCATTGTGTTGTGCTAATTTCATTGTGTTGCGACTTGTTTGTGCTGCGTTGCGGCTTGTTTGCATTGTGTTGTGACTTGTTTCTGTTGTGTTGCAGCTTATTTCTGTTGTGTTGCGACTTGTTTGAATTGTGTTGCGGCTTGTTTCTGTTGTGTTGCAACTTGTTTGCGTTGTGTTGCAACTTGTTTGCATTGTGCTGTGGCTTGTTTCCATTGCAACTTGTGTCTGTTGTGTTGCAGCTTGTTTCCGTCGTGTTGCAACTTGTTTGCATTGTGTTGCAGCTTGTTTCCATTGCGACTTGTTTCTGTTGTGCTGCAACTTGTTTGCATTGTGTTGCAGCTTGTTTCTGTTGTGTTGCAACTTGTTTGCAACAGCTCAGCATTTAACACCATAGTGCCTGCCACACTTGTTGCGAAGCTCCAGACTCTGGGACTAAACAGATCTCTGTGCAGCTGGATTTTGGACTTCCTAACAGGCAGAAGCCAGGTGGTCAGAATGGGCAACAACACTTCATCCCCGCTGACCCTCAACACTGGAGCTCCTCAGGGCTGTGTCCTCAGCCCGCTCCTGTACTCCCTGTACACACATGACTGTACAGCCACACACAGCTCCAACGCATCGTCAAATTCGCTGACGACACAACGGTGATAGGCCTGATCATCGACATCGATGAGACGGCCTACAGAGAGGAGGTGAGCAGCCTGACTAAATGGAGTCAGGAGAACCATCTCTCACTCAACATCGACAAGACCAAGGAGCTGGTGGTGGATTTCAGGAGACAGAGCAGAGAACACACACCCATCACCATCGACAAGACACCTGTGGAGCGGGTAAGCAGCTTCAAGTTCCTCGGTGTTAACATCAGTGAGGATCTCACCGTGTCTACACACACTGATGCAGTGCTGAAGAAGGCACATCAACGCCTCTTCTTCCTGAGACGGCTGAGGAAGTTTGGAATGAGCCCCAGCATCCTCAGATCGTTCTACACCTGCACTACAGAGAGCATCCTGACGGGCTGCATCACTGCCTGGTTTGGAAACAGCACCGCTGGCAACCGCAAAGCTCTGAAAAGGGTCGTGCGAACTGCCAGCCACATTGTTGGAGGTGAGCTTCCCTCCCTCCAGGACATCTACACCAGGCGGTGTATAAGGAAATCCCGGAGGATCATCAGTGACTCCAGCCATCCTTCCCACAGACTGCTCTCTCTGCTGCCCTCAGGAAGACGTCTCCGCAGCATCCGATCCCGCACTAGCCGACTGAGGGATAGCTTTTTCCCTCAGGCTATCCGACTTATGAACAGTCTGAACTAATACACCCTACAGCATACTCCACAATATGGTATGCCACACACTGCACTTTAACTCTTGACAGTTCAACACCGAACTATTTAACACAATAATCTACCTGCTACCACTGGATTCCATCCAATGCACATCCATAACATTTCTGTATCCAGCCCACGTACACTCTGTTGCACCTTAGCATATTTTCATGCGTATATATGTCTACATAATGTAGAATGTGTACATTCTGTGTATAGTGTATAATGTGTAGTGCTAACTGTATGTATGTACATATTGCGTAAAATGTGTAGTGCTAACTGTAAGTATGTCCAATAGTACACTGTGTGTACTGACTATATGTATGTGCATATTGCATATTTTCACCTGTTGAAGTCTGTATGGTTATATGTTAACTGTTTCTGCAATTTCTGGTGCACGCTCCCAAGAATTTCACTCACCAAGGCACATGTGCTATGGTGATGTGACAATAAAGTGACTTGACTTGACTTGACTTGACATTGTGTTGCACCTTGTTTCCATTGCGACTTGTTTCTGTTGTGCTGCAACTTGTTTGCATTGTGTTGCAGCTTGTTTCTGTTGTGTTGCAACTTGTTTGCATTGTGTTGCACCTTGTTTCCGTTATGTTGCAACTTTTTTGCGTTGTATTGAAGCTTGTCTGTTTCCGTTGGGTTGCGACTTGCTTCTGTTGTGTTGCAGCTTGTTTCTGTTGGGTTGCAACTTGTCTGCATTGTGTTGTGAGTTGTTCAAGAAGTGCTAATTTCATTGTGTTGCAGCTTGTTTCTGCTGTGTTGTACTAATTTTGTTGTGTTGTGGCTTGTTACCATTGTGTTGTGGTAATTTTGTTGTTGTGCACTACTGAGCCAACATAGTATCTACTTCCTGTAGCTCTCTACAAATTTTATAGCCACCCTGAATCAAATTTAAAAGAACAAAAGTAAACAGCTTTCGTGGTTATATCTGAGTTCTCAAGGGAGTTGTCAAGGGAGAGAAGGCAACCTCAGAAATATAATCACTACAAAACAGTAAAAAAATCAAATTAAAACAATTACAAAAAAAAAATGTAATTGAATAATGTATAAAAATGTGAGGAAAAAGTTGCGATATAATGGAGGTAGCGACAGATCTTTCCTTTTTATTGTGACAAACATCCGCAGGGCAGGTTCTATTCATCGGTTGTTTAAGAAATAACCTAATCACAATTATTGTAATTGTGAGATATGAAGTCACACTGCAAGAAATAAAGTAGTAATTATGAGAGTTGCATTTTTTGAGATACAAAGTCACATTGTTCACAAAGATGGGTAGTAATTGATTACATATAATCTAGATTACGTAATCAGATTGCAGAAATTAAGTACGTGCAATTAGATTAAATTCCATTTAAAAATACTCAGAATCAGACTAGTTACTTTTTATTAATTACACGATTACATATTATTTATACAATAGCAAAAAATGAATAATTTATTGATTCTGTCTAATTCTCCCTTTTCATCTTTTGAAATGTTCCTTTCTAAAATATTTTACAGAATTTCTTCCATTTTTTATGGACTTTCTCACAAAGTCCAGTCACTAGTCAGGTGGCTAAACAGCATTTGACCACTGGATTGGCAAAAATCATTAAGGTTTAAGAAGTGTTTCAACACTGCATCAACTACTGATTATTTTTTATATCAATATGGTATGAGATTATCCTATTTAAATCAATGCAATAAACAAGTTAGGTCTAAAGTAATCTAAAAGTAATCAGAAAGTAGTCTGATTATATTACCTAAAATATGTAATGTAATGGATTACATTACTAACTACAATTTCTGTCATGCAATTTGGAATCCATAACAGACTACAATTTGTAATCTACCCAGCTCTGATTGTGTGATGTAAAGCCACACATTCATTTTGTTTCTTTGAGGTGGAAACATAAATGCATAAATAATGAACTGTAAATCACTCTACAAGTCTCACTTACAGTGGCACGTTTCAGAAGGATGCGACATCTCTTTTGTTTTCCATTTTGTACTCATTGAGCTCCTAAAGCATGACAGAAATATAGTTTCTGTAGATATAATCCAGGAATGCGCTTGGATATGGGGGTTTGTTCAAAGAGCGAATAATGATAATAGTGATGCTAGTCTTAAAAAAAAAAAAAAACAACACCACTCATTAGTCTTTGCTACATTAGAGGGTAACCACGAAGCAACGGAGCGCTATATGAAAACAGCCTCGTAATTTCACGGCTGGACTGTTTTATAGCGTATCTCCTATACAGAACCAGGACAGTGTAAGTAGAGCTCAGGATGTTTAAGTTGAGAGGCGTCTTTCATCCCAGCATTCAATGTGTTACTGCTATCAAGGCAGCAAAATGGGGTCTCTCATAATATTGTGTCATCCTCATTTCATCTTTGTTCCCCTCACTTGGCAAACTTTCCGCATTTTCTTTTATCTGTTTTGACAGTTACCCTGTAACAGGATGAAAGGACTGAAAACAAATTGTCTTCGCATCCATTTCTTGTTTATTTACGTACATCAGCAAACAAGCTGACAGTTAATTTTCCAGAGCAGAAACTGCTTGCATAAACATATTGATATTGCGAGACAATTAAAGGGCACGTCCAAACTTCATTGCCTTCTGATTAGTGTTTAATAGCAAAAGCCAAATAAATTCACTTTTTTTAGATAGACAGAATGAGACAACGATAGATGGATGGATGGAAACTGACTACATTACAACTAAAAAGAGGTTTGAGTCCACAGGTACAAGTTAAAGACTTTCTACTTAATTTGGAAAATGGGTTAGAGGGAACGATGTCCACACCAAATAGTCTCACAAAATCCTGTGGGAAAAACTGTAGATAGATAGACAGATACATACACAATATAGGTAGCTGTATTTTTATTTAGACTTGTTTTTCCCTACCACAGCACAATCAGAACAGACCCGTGACCCATCATTAGAAAACATCTGCTGGATCATGTTCTGACTCAGAACTCCCTCATGGCTTTCCACTTAGAGCCTATGATTTATTGAATAAGAGGGACGATAAATCATTAAACCACGGCTGCTTTACATATGCTTGCTCAGTGTTCTCAAGAATAGCAGATGTGTGGATTACATAGCCTGTCCAATGAGAGATTACTTTAAGCAACCAGAAAAATCTGCTCTCTTCACCAGCATTTTTTCCCCCACTGAAATATCTCATTTGACTTAGTGGAGGCTTTAGTTCTTCTGAAGAGAAAATCAATTTCCTGCGTGCAGCCCATTGGACTCACCTGCTTTAATTTGATTTTGACTATGACGCTCGGCACAACAGGTGCGGCAACGGTTTGCTGACATATATGAGGGGATAAAAAGGCTTGTAAGGACTCTGATAATCAAAGGTTACTAAAGCTTCAAAGAAACAAACAGGAGTAGTGAGCAAAACAGAGAACTTCACAAGATCAAATCACAATGGGAGCTCTCAACCACTCAGTCTGTATTATGGTGCAGAATTCGAGAAAGTGTAGGGTTGTACAGTACATGCACGAGCACAGCTACAAACCAAATAAACATTTGGAAGAAAGGGTCTCATTTACTAATAACTGCATGGATTATTTGCATTTATATGCACAGGGGATCTCTGAAAATTTCTTTGTGATTCACAACTTGTCCATACATGCATAATTTGTTCTTAACCTCATTCTAATGTTAATGAATTTAGAGCATTCTGCAGTAATTTGCAGTAACTCGCCTAAACCATCTCCATTTGAGGGCTTTCCACACAACCTTTTACAGCCTTTCGTCTCTCTCAGCAAACATAATGACATTCTCTCATCTGAGATCCTCGAGCTATGGCAAGTGTCCTAGATTAAAGACCTCTTATTAACCAGCGTTACATGCATGTATCTGCATCTTTATACAGAGGAACTTTGCAGCTTGGGCTATAATGCACATTTTTTTACTCTTTTGCATATATATAGCTAGAGTATATAATAATTGCAGGCATGTGAGGCAGTTTTCCTACATTTTACAATTTAGAAAACATGATTTGTTCTTGAAAATGTTTGTACGCAGATTTCCAAGACAAATTTGGGTAAGTGAATTAGACCCAGTGTTAGTGGTCCTTATTCAAGGATATTTGATTTCAGAATTCTGTAAATGGCCAGTCAGAATGAAGTATTCCAGAGAGCCAAGCTAATGTTATGCCACTTGTCTTGCACAGTCCGGTTTTGCAATATTTGTGTTTTATCTCGAGGCTGTTCTCCTCCCATTTGTGGTTTCTTGACTTGTTATTTTATCACAATATTCTGTCGCAGTGGAATTCAAATTCTTTTCTGAGTTTATAGTCCCTCATGTAATAGGGTCATTCAGAAATGTGGAATGCATTTTTATGCCTGTTCTTATCATTGGTTTTAGTAGTAGGCTCAGCGTGTGCCTGGTTGGAGAGATAATGGTAATTGACAGTAACTGGAGCACTCTGTCATTTAGACATGAATCCTCATGTGGAATAGGAAGGCTTTCATTCATTTGTTCTTGGTAAGGACGGAATTACAATGGACCGGAAACTTTAAAAGGTTGGGTGCTTTATAAAAATGCCTGGGAGGAAAAGCAGTTAAACAGTCCTCAAATGGACAGACTTTCCCTGTCTCTCATTTTCTGTCTTCTCATTAGATGAAGGGTTTGTCAAAGCAATATCGCCCTCGAGTGCACGGGTAGGGCAGAGTGGAAACGCCTGTCAAATCAAAGTTGGGAGATTGGACAGCCATTAATTTACCTCAGGCTGCTCTGTATGCTTCACTTTGAAGTCCATAAACAACACCCTGGAGTTACACAACTGAAAAATGTCCTAGCGTTCCCCCATTCGCAGTAACTGGTGTATGACATCCTGAGGGGAAGACTCAAGTGATGGAGGCATTCCTTTGATTCCCAAAACTGTTTTTCACTTGCGCGCATTCTCTTTCATCAATGACTTTAAAGGGAGAACGAGCTCAAAACAATGCACTGGCTCGGTTTGCTTCAGCTGAGATATATCTCATGCTCCCTAATGAAAATAAGCAGGAAGTCTCCTTTTAGGGAATTTTGTAGCACTTTCTGTGTCCAATGGCCGTTTTAAGTCCCAATTTGAGCAGATGATTTGTGAATCTATTTGTCAAGTTTTATGTATCAGTAGTCTTGGCAATCAGACTGTATGGATGTTCGTGGCATCGAGGTACTTTGTTAGCGAGATGTATGCCCGTCTGGCTGTGATGTGAAGGTCAGGCTCCAATTTCATTTGCCGCTTCATCACAACACTCATTTTCAAGAAATCAAACATCATGTTCTGTTTTCCTGTAGAATGGTTAGAGTTAAGGTCCATGCTCACTGAGTCCGAAATTTTCGTATGCGTTTTTTCATATTCGTCATCCTAAAAATTTGTCACGCACAGAAACCTTGCACACTGAGTCCGATGCGTATTAATTAATCCGTTGCTGAAAAAAGTTGCAAAACAGCCATAAACGGAGTGTTCAATCAGTGAGGATGATTTTGTTGTCCTCTCCCTTCTTAAAAAGAGAAAAAGAAATGAAACTTTGGGTCCATCCAATTGGCTCAAATAGCTTGGACCTTGTTTTTCACTGACCCAACAACAATGCTTCCTTTAGCAAGAACCACTAATTAGAACACACCAATTAGCGAATGTGCAAATTCATTCATCTTGCCACTAACTGTTGGGAAACATGGTGTTAGCATACAAAAAATGCTCAGTGCATCAGAGCAAAATAGATTTGCAGTGATTGAGCAAAGCGCACTCACTTGCCGCTGTTCATCTTGTGTACATTAACACTGTTATTTCACGGCGCTCTTGAGAAAGCATTTCATCTTATGTTAGCGATCTAAACCTCACCGTGAGTTAAAGAGAGCTGATCTGGGAATAGAAGCAATACTCAAAAGCATTCTTGTGAGCCACTTAGTCACAGCAGGACTCCATAATCATTAGTCATGGTGAATCCAACGAGACAATTGTTTACAGAGCAACAGAAGAACGACACTTAGCTAAGAGGCAGCTCTTAGCTCGTTCCAATTACCTCGCAGCTAGAACAGCACTTGGTACAAGCTCCAAACAAGAGAGCCTCAGAAGAACTAGATGAGTTGTGAATGTGGCTGTCGACCCTGTAAGGGCATCTAGGCAATGATTAACAAGCACACCACCACATGAAGTCAACGCATTTCATTGCAGGAAGCAACTGGGATTGGGTTGACTAACTCTACAAGACCGCCCCCCACTTGTCTAAAGAGGAAAACATGTCACTTGCCTTGACCGGAGCACTTCACCTAAGAGCACCTGAATAATTCACCTTGGATCCCAAAGCACATTGCAATCCACAACAAGATATTTACCTATTCAACCTTAGTCGCTGTCGCATACAATAAACGCCCCTCTGGGGAAATAACACTGAATTTGCGTCTACACTCCATTCTTCTTGCAACAGCCTTGACAGATCAAATAGAAGGGCAGATCTTTCACTCGTACAAAGTTAGCATCCAAAACACTTTTGAAGAACAACTTGCAGGTGGAATATCAATGGAGTTTTTTTGTTGTTTGCAATTCCAACCTCAGTTCAAATCCTCTGGGTCGGCCCACCGCATTCTCCCCGTATTTTGATGGACAGCACGTTTGGTGCAAGCCAATTTGTGCTTGAGTAGAAGTTGACGGTTTGTCATATAAAGTTACTTTTGTAGCCCTGTGTGGCCTTGTTGCTAGAACTGCCTTGGACCCAAGGATCACACAAATTAGCTCCTGTTGCACCTCGTGGGAAATCCCAGACCGCCTCTACTTCAGACTGATTGATACCTGATGGCTAAATTGGGTTGTCTGTCAAGCTGATTTCCACAATTACTCTCAAGTCTGAGGATACCAAAAGCATACAGCATGTTGCTGAATGTTTAAAACCTGTTTAGAATGGAGAAAACTCTTGCTCCAGAAGGTCTATTCAGGAATACCATCTGACTAATTGCAGCAATTAGCTGGATATCACATCGCTTTAAATACACCTGATGTCAATATGTGGCCTTCTTTAAATTGTAAGACAAAGTTGTAGTTTAAGTGTTGCTGTGTAATTATTAGTGTTACTTGCTAAACCAGGAGTTGAACAAATGCTTCAGAGCATTACTTGCGACTTAGACATGAATGAATCTTCAAATCATGTTGATTGTTTAAAACAAGTGTGCTATTACTTTTGTGTTATTGGCTATTACTACATGATCAGAATTGGGATTTTTACATGGTGGGTTATGACACGGGTGAAACAAATCCAGCTGGAATACACCACTCAACTGGCTATCTGAACAGATTTTAAAACACTAGCTATACTTGCCAACTATGTAAATGGTTTCAAAGAAAAAACTGGGCCTCATACACTGACTGAGGATCACACCACATCACTACCAGAGGAGAATGTAAAGGAACGCAGAAAAAATGTGGCGAACTGCCGCAATATTTACAACAACCAGCATAATAAAACATTGGCAGATACACATTTATCTATTTTGGATGAAACTGTACACACTTTTAGCGCCATTCAGTGGTCATTTGACTTTGAAAGTGTTGCAAAACGAAAAAGCAACTTGCAGAAATGTTGCCACAGGCACGTTTTTCCAATGAGTGGGGATTTTGGCTGTTTTCAAGAAAGCATAAATGCATTTATATAAGTTATATGACCTTGTTGATGAGGAATATATTAGGAAATGATTATGAAAGTGCTAAAAAAGTAAGTGAATCAGGCTTTGTTGCGAAGGCCAAATGAAAGTACATTAGAAAGTACATTTAAATGGACATTGTAGTCCATTTTATGCAATATAAAAAGGCATTACTGCTAACATAACATTTTCCCCTCTAACTCACGCTGACTTTCAGTTAATGATGTGTTACATTATATGGGCTGCTTATATTTGGCTAGCAGATGTTTTTGCTGTAAGGCTACAGAATGAAATGAATTCCACACATAATCAATCTTCATTTTTATGTATCTTCATACAAATGATGTGACATTATTAAACCCAGAAAACATTAGCAACATCATGCACGGCGATTTAATCTTCATAATCCAGAAGTTATTGGACATAGAGCCCTCATTTGGCCAAGATAAAAGACAATCCGTTCAACTCTCCACATATTCATCATCTAACTTTTAAGGTTAGTCGAGGTCTATAATGTCACCCATCTGTCATCATTAAACATAGCCAAATCCGTCACATAAGGGTTGTTCCTAAGGTGGACGTAGTGGAAAATATTTTTTCCCTCTCCAGGCAGAGAGGATATTAAAAACTAAACAGGTTGAAAGAACCGCAGAAGATCACAATGAATCATATAGACAGAATGCGGCCTGCAGTGATTACAGTTTATTTTACCCTTGCTTTAAAATTGTTTCCCATCATGCAATAGAAAATGTGGATGCATTAATGCACTCAGTCCTACAGTGACAAACATATGCTACACACCGTAGAAAATGAACCCACACAACAGGCTTGTTTATTAATGCCCAGCTATGTCTAAGGGAAATATCAGCATTAATTGGATGTTTTTTTCCATCCTTGTTAACAGTTTCAGTTACATTATATTGACTACTTAGTAATATGAATGCTGACAGGACATCTAATTTTAAAGCCATGGCCTAATGGGACCACTCATGTATATACAATGTATTTTCAACAAGCAAACTGAATATGAAATTTAATCTGTCCTGTATAGCTCCTGGGTGTTATTAAACTAACCTTTTCTGTGTAATTGTAACCCCCGAGGACCTTTTGTAAAGCATGAATTCATAGCTCCTTTCAGCTGCGTAAGCTCTGATTAAAAACCTGCGCCTAATAGAAATTCCCCCCAGTTTTTCTTCTGTCGGTTCAATCAAGTTCATCATGACTGAACAGCTATTAAAGGACATGTGGAGCCAAGATTTTATAACAGTTTTAAAGGAAAAGTTCACGTGAATTTCATCAGTGGAACAGAAATTAGTAGAAATTTTGAAGAATGTTCATGCTACTCTTTTCCATACAATGAAAGTGGATGCCACTGAGCACAGTATTCAGTATGGCTGCTAAAATAATTAATTTTGAACTGAATTTAATGTTTTTTAGGGACTTAATTGCTGTATAAATGGAATTAACATGCAAATGTATTGTAGTTTTAATTTATATTAAATGCAATTAGCTGAATTTTAGAGTGCTTTTTTGACCCACTTAAGTGGTCCCTCATTTAATATTATATTATTTGCGAGTATATACATTTGAGATTAGAAGTAAACTAAAATGCACAATCCATACAATACAACATGTTATTTTAATAGCAAATGTGCTGTGACATTCTCACAATTTTAAATTCTGGCCAAACTATTTCTTTAAAGGGGTCAAGTGATGCAATTTAAATTTTTCCTTTCTCTTTGGAGTGTTACAAGCTCTTGGTGCATAAAGAAGATCTGTAAAGTTGCGAAGACTCTAAAGAGATATTCTTTATAAAAGTTAAGAGTCCACCACACCTACCTAAATCGGCTCATTCTAACACGCCCCCACATGTCTACGTCACAATATGGGAAGATTTGCATAACACCCTGCCAAAATGTTCACTCAAAGAAATAAGTAGTATTGCTGTTGCCGCTGGCGCCATGTCGTGGAGATGCTGTGTTTCATTGTGAAAGCAAAGCTAATTTGTTTGACCTTCCAAAAGATGACACAACTAGAAATCAGTGGTTAAGTTGTATTTACAACACTGTTCCAGAACAGTTCAAACCAAATATTCAGATGTGTGCAGCGCATTTTACGGAAGACAAGGACTGTTTCCTGTGAGAGTAGCCTACAATGCCGGTGTCTGTTTCTATAAAGTGGGGCAATTCCAACTTTGCAAGAACACTCTGGCGCTTCTGACTCACAGCCTGTAAGTACATTTTCATATGTAAAGGATTTGCCACTGATGATTCAAACAGCAGTGTACGTTAAAGAAGAGCTTGTTGTTTGTCGTTTCTCTGATCACAAATGCAGATGTTTTAATGTTTACACAGCATGATACGCAATGCAACGCGTAAAAAGACAGCATAAGCCATTATAATCAGTAATTATGTCCCCACTGGATGCAACAAATGCCTCTTTTGTAATGTTTTTTTTTGGATTTGTCTCGTCGCGCCAGGACACACAGCATCACAGTATGTTAAACATTTCTGTCACACGCTTGAGTTATTAAGCCAATCAGCGTATACCTTGCTTTTCAGAATGTTGAGCTTTGTAAAAATCAACATGTTTCAGTAAGGCGGGGCATAGAGGAGAAACAATAATCTACAGTATGTGGAAAATAAGGTGTTTTTTGAACCTTAAACCGCATAAACACATTGCATTACACCAAATACACAAAATAATGTTCTTTTTAGCAATGTCAAATGACCCCTTTAAAAACGAGAACAATGTTTTCACAAAGAGGTGTGATAATAGATTCACACGACACTGAAAGATAAAGAAAATAAATGAGATTTTGATTTTGGTTCTGTGAATGCATCTTGGTTTAATTACTTGTCATACTGGGAAATTTCTCTATTGTATTTCGAGAGACTAATTGAGTTCCATTCAAGCAGAAGGTCCTTCAGTTATAAATCAGGTAATAATTACCTCTGAGGTTACGGAGAATCCTTTTTCAACATGTGAGGTAGCAGAAACCACAAAAGAGAAAAGGTAAACAAGAAATCCATCAGGCCTGTTGTACATCTTTTTCTAGAATTAAGATGCTACAAGACATAAAAGATTAATGACCAGCGGCGGAGGGGCTTCTGTTCTCTGAAAACAGGCCACAAATTCCCAAATGCAAGTCAACCAAATGAAAATCCTTTTCAAAGCTCTTCCTCTTTGGGTACAAGAAGCTTAAATCATTTTCTTTGAACTTAAAAGAAACCAACATAAGGTTTGCGCGTGACATTCAACAGTGCTTCAGTGTTGATTTGATCACTGACAGACGTCACTATTAAAGTCACTGTTAACATTTCCATTCATCTCAATGGCATTTGCTCAGCAGGAACAGGCACCCGCAGATGTATGTGGATGTATGCTTTCATCTTTGCATCTTTGACAAGAAAAAAAGAAAAAAAAAGAAAAATGTCATAAAAAGGTAAATAAATAAAACACAGCTTTAAGAGCCCTCATCATTAAAACATAACAAAATGTTTGACCCATGCACAATAAAACCAAGAAAGCATATTAAGAAAGTAAACAGGCTACATTTTGAATTATCTTGAATGATCTCTCTAATTCACACAAAAATAGCTTTTAGTTATGTTAAATGTCAATAACTGTAATTAGTTATTTTATCATTTCAATTTTTGAATCAAACTAAAACATGTTTTGTCTTTTACAGCTTTTCACAACAGTGCTGATGGCTCTCAGGTGCAATGAAGCTGCATTCTAAAGAGTATCAAGACGCCATGGGCTAGACACTAGCGTGATGCATCTGGTAGGCAGGCAGATAACTGAGAGAATATTAAAAGAGTGGAACAAACAAGCTTATAGCTTCATACTGGCGTAATAAGATGCTCAGGAAACTCGGAAAGGGGATCAGCTGTCCATGACATTTGCTCGGTCTTTCCAGCCGTGCATTCATTTGGAAAGTACATTTTACCAGGGCGACCTTATGAAGTCTGGAGTATTTCTTTTATATGGCGTGATTTGTCTACATTGCGACATGTTTTTGCTCTCATAATATCATTTTCTCAGTGATTCATAATGAAGCAGCGACAGGGTAAAGTAGATACTTTAAAATGTAAAATGCAAATTTGTCACATAGTTAAAGCAGTTTCTTCACAATGCTTCAACGATAATTACTCACGCCTAATTAGAGCTACCGTTAATCAAAATGCCCAAATTATGAATATTTTCTCACTCAAAGCACGGAATTTATGAAGTATGCATAATCATTAAGCATTTATTACAGGCCATGACTAAATTAGTTATTCTTCTAATTAGAAAATGCATTGGGCTCATTAGAGCTCTACAATGTCGAGGAGTTGCCATGAAAACGGAATCTAGAGTCATACATCCAACCAAAGAGGTCAACATTAATTATTTGTTAATATTGTGATTTATTACAAATCAGTATGTTGCTGTGTTCCCAAACCTACTGAGCTGCAAATAATTTATTTAAGACAGTCTGTTAGCCACAGCTTTGGCCAACTGTGTTCGTGATAAAACCTCATCATTCACCACAACAAGTATATTATCTATTTAAAGATATTATTAAAATAGTCCATGTGACATCAGTGGTTCAGCCTTAATTTTATAAACCTACAAGAATACTCATGCATTGTGGTACTCTTGTAAATGTGCATCGAAGGCTGACATGTAAGAGAATATGTTGAATTAAGTCTTTTTTGTTTTCTTTGTGCACAGCAAGTATTCTTCTATAAGAATATTAGACCTATAGAAGAATATTAGACCTATTTATAAGGTCTAAAGCAGACTATCAAAATACAGTGTTAGTAAGATTTCTTTAATATATTCTCAAGCTTTGACTCAGTGGCTGTTCAACATTCAGAATTTATTCTTGACTGCATTCTGCTGGGCTAAAATGGTTGAGGGGGGAAAAGATGTGAAAGAAAGGTGGTGTTGAGTTGGTGTGCTTTGACAACAACAAAATGTGCTTTCTTATTGGGGGACTATGACAAGCCTTTTATATCTAAGGGAACTCTGCAGCTGAAGGTTAAATCCTTGTTTGAGGATATGTCAGCGGGCCACAAGAGCAGGATATTGTTTCTGTCTCTAGCATTACTTGCTCCTTGATACATGCTGCATATCATATATTTGCTCACCTGCTTCACTGATAGGGTTTCTACCCTAGCTCAGACAAACCGAACAATTTCCACTCAGCCAGTCGGTTAGCTTTCTTTTTTACTGTGATTGTGTATGTGGCTGTCAGTAGGGATGGCTGGGATGTTTTTGCTTTAGTAAACAGCAGATGTTGGCTATGAATTATGTTGAGGTAAATGACCCGCGAGGAGGAGGAGATTTCTTGCTCTGTTTGCTGCGGGGCGAGACTGGACACTGGACAGACTGATTAGATTTTAAGGGATGGGGTGCAGAATCGCAGCCTGATGAGTTTTATTTTGAAGATCTGGGTGAATCTGGGTTGCCAAGTTTTGGCTTCTGGTTTTCACAAGTGTCAAGTGTCAGTTTTAAAATTGATCTGCAAGGAGATTAAGTATGCAGAGCGTAACTTTTAAGTAAATCATGTTGCTGTTCAGCTTCAATCCTCCCAACCAAGACCAGCTTTAAATATTTATTACAGGCCATGCAATTATATTTTGCATTATCTTTTTATATGAAATATGTTAATATTATTTTAAATAAAATGTACTGTAGGTCAATGGCGCTCATTTTTTTTGTCTAGATCTATTAAAAAAAACATTTTTGTTTTGTTTTGTAAAATAAAAATGTGAGATCATAATGAAGAAAAAAGGCATTAAAGGATAAAACTATTGAAAAGAAAACATTATTAAAGTACTTTTATTTTATTTTACTATTATTAAAATTAAAAAAAATACTTCTTATTATTAATCAGTGGAGCATTTTTGAAAATAGTCATGTGGCATCATTTGGTGCAACCAACATGGAGAAAATAAAACAGAAAATAATAATCAAACAGAGGAACCCTGGTGAACCTTATGACTAAGCCAACATTATCTTAAATCTCTTAAAATAATTTGACTTTTTATTTATAAAATGTCATGTGGTACAACCATCTAAACCATTTATAAACCAGTTATTAACATCTAAACTATTAATAATTCATTACATTTGTAATAAACAAACTCTAAAAATAAACAATTTCTAAAAATAATTACTAGGATGTGCACACTCACATGTATACAAGCTGTAAAAAAATGTTATTACTTTTTACTTGAAGGTTACACCACATGACATTTTTAAAATCATTAAATTTAAACTTGTTTAAAATATTGGCACAATTTTCAAACCCATATATGAAATCAATATACTTATAATTACCTAACCCTAACCCAATATAATTACATTTTTGAATTTGGCACTTCTTGTCAATTTTGAATATTATGTCTTATGTAATTGTGCATGACACATGTACAGTTATGTCAATGAGGACCAAATTATCATTCTTACAATATATGTACAATGTAATCTAATGAAGTTTACCAGCCAAATGGGGAGTATCTCTAAAGCTAACTTTTCTTGCATTTGGACTATGCCTGCAACCCTCTTACACACATTCACACACAAAGGCAAAGAAAGATCTTGAAAGGGATATTCAAATAAAACGACATCATATTAACCTTTTGACTAGTAGTTGCTCTGAAGATAGCCCTGTTGGGAGAGCAGTTTGGGATTCAAAGCGAAATGAACTACGACATGTTGAACATTTGGCGGATGGGTCCCTCCGGCACTACAAGGCTATTCTAGAATAGATCTCAATTAGCTGCTTGGTTGCTTTTTTTCATGTGTCATTATCTGAGTCTATTATACTTGAAAATGAAAAAGTGAGGCCGAGGGGAAGAGAGGAAGGCGAGACAAATGTAGAGGTGGAGCAGCAAATAACACATGGCCAAAAGCAGCATATGGAAACCAGCACAGCACTACCTGAATTATCAAGGAAAAACATTAGAAGTGAGAATTACTCACCCATAAACAGACTGTCTTACGAAACACTATTAACAAAACCCTTATGCCTTCACAAGCATAATAAATGAATTCTTCCTTAAAGCTAAAAAGCAAAGCCACAGATATCGTGAGAACATAATGAAAGCATTCTAATATACTGATTTGGTGCTCACAGTTCTTATTATTATCAGTGTTGAAAACAGATGTGCTGCTTGATATTTGCATGTGATCTTTTTCAGGATTTTTTGATAAACAGAAAGTTCATAAGAACAGCATATAATTGAAATAGATTTTAATTCTAACAATGTAAATCTTAACTGTAACATTTAAACAATTCAGTGCATCATTGCTGAATACAAGTATTCATTTCTTTAATACAACAGTTCTTCCAGGTCCTTGAAAATGGCTAAGAGTGCAATATTCAAGGGATATCGTAACTCCAACTGTTTCACAGTGTTTCCAAAAATTCACTGTAATTTTAAAAACAATACTGTTTTTGTGTCATGGAATGTCATTTTAGAAGTTTTTTAGGTGAGAATGTAGTTGTTTAGACTTCAAATATACAGTCTGTTAATAAAGATAACGTCTATTTGAAATTTTTTCAGAGATGTGAGCTCCAGGCCATCAGCAGCCATTCAGCGCTCATAAACCCACTGAGAGCAGCCTTACCTCGGCCAGATCTTCTGGAATTTGCTGCTGGTTCTTATGTCTCTATAGTGGTTAATCATGAGATACCATAGCCATTTGGGGTAAATCTCGCAGGTAGTATTTGGTCTCATTAATGAATAATTTGTTCCAGATCAAATAGATTTGGCAGAGTGCAAAATCTCATTACATTATATTTTATGTAACTTTGTACTTTTGACTGAATTGCCAAGCTACTTTTATGATGGCTGTTGTTGTTGTTTATCAAATATTGACAAAGAGCCTATCGCTTTCCTCAGAGGACATTCAAACTAATATTTTATTGTGAAAATTAGATTGAGCTAAAATATGAATGTTGTATCTGATGCAGATAATCGCACTCGCTCAGCCCATCTCTCTCTCAAAATACTGTATATAATACAGTGAGCTTTAATACATTACAATAAGCCTTCAATGAAGCAACTCAACTGGTTCTAAAGTGACGTTTTCGAATTCGTAATGGAGGCTTGGTCTCATATCTATTAAACTGCCAAACTGAGATTTAAATCTGTGGTGGAAGGAAGTAGTTCTGCACAAAAGAGGGTTTTTAAAGACACTCCGTTGTTGTTTCTTATGTATTTACAAACTCGTGCCGTTGAACTGTTGTATAAATGCAATATCACACTCATAGCTGTGAGATATGGCTGTATATCGGCATGGCTTTAAGTCTAATAAGTAAAAGAATAACAAAGCACCGTAAACAGTAAAACTATTTGTGCCAAAAACAGGTATGACAATACACTAAAATAATATAAGAAATTGTATATTGCAATATCACATAACATGTTTTCTAGTAAAAAAACAAAAAACAAAAAAAAAAACAGAAGTGGATGACATTTCAAGCCTCACACATTCAAGTAACAAATGGCTACATTCACTCTGACATTAAAAATAAGGTGGATGATGTATGATTTATTACACCTGATCATATTTAGTACTCTAGCAACCACCCAGAAAGGCCACATAGCAACACACAGAGAATCACTTAAAACACCTTAGCAGCTGCAAAGCAACACCCTGGCAATCACCTACAACACCAAAACCCTAAAAAACTGTAATAATGTCGAGACTAATTAATCTAGGAGCTTTTATGAAATGAAAATCATAACATATCTGCTGTGAAATCTTCTAGCAGTTAGTCCCATTAACTTCCTTTATAAGTGTTTCACTGTAACCTTGATTTTCTTTTTTATTGAAAAGAGAAATAAAGAACAAGTTAAAATAATTTTTTGTTTATCAGCATTATACATTGATGATTGTGCTTAATATTAACCCTGAATATTCCATGTTATCCTGTGAGATGATGATTTGCCCTAATTAAAGAAATTATGCTACTAAATTAAAAACTATATATCGATTTTCATACGAAGGACCACCCCTAACCCCGCTCCTAAACCTACCCCTCACAAAAGTCGTACAAAATTGTACGAATGAAGTCATACAAATTTGTATGAATTAGCCACCTCGTAAAATATGTACGAATTGGTTGCACTGGAACAGTGTATACAAACTAATCACTTAACTTGGCAATCCTTACTTTTTCTTTTGTTGTAGTTTCTTCCTCTGTTTGTGCAATAGAAGCAAAACCGAACAACACTTAATGCACAGAGAAAAAATAAACATGCCAAGAAATCATATTTTATTTGTATTTATTATTAATCTATGGGTCTTGATACTGCATTCAGCTTGTGTATTCTTAGTCTTTCAGTCAATCTGAAGGATTAACGATAAAATGTGAAGGCAATTGAGAGTGGAGAGAGAGAGAGAGAGAAAGTGAGTGCTACTGGGATAGATACCGTGGCTGCTCATCCATCTATGCAGACAGCTACAATAATTGCCCCAGCTCCTCAGCTTCATCTTGTCACATTTGTGAAAAACATGCCCTAAACTTCAGGAAACACAAGCAATTTCCTTTAAACATTTCATTTTCCACAAACCCCCCCCCTCTGTGCCGGGAATCTTTAATTCGCCATGCTGCTCCTCATCAATAACTTTTCTTTTTCTCAGAATATTGCACAGATTGAATTGATTGCAGTCACCTTGCCCCATAGCACTCTGAATAAATTGCACATGAGTCTTGAAGACATTTCATCTAAATCAGCCACATAGATGGTTGACGAATGCATTTAAAAGAGGGGTTCATTCTTCCAGACACTCTGGAAAAACAAACCGTCTCTGTTAGTCAATATTAACATCAAGCATTCTGTTCATTTCCATATTGTTAAAGACAAATTTTAGCCCCATGATGTCTAAATTTTCATTGGCTGACACTAGTACAAGTAATGATGCAAATGTCTTAAGTTTTTACCTAATTTGGTGTGCAGCAGCGTATCAGAGAAAGCACATCTGAAATCATGTCTACTACTCTAGTCCCCAAACAAGAGAAAGATACCTTTAATATATAAAGAGACTCCAGTAATCTCACATTCTCACAGTCTCCTGTAGAGTTTCTAAATGCTTCAAACTGTGATAAACACTTCAGTTAAATGAAATTTTGATAATAACTCATTTAATATTTCGCATTAAATCCTCATCAAAATCAAATTAGTGATGCTAACTATTTTAAGGAACTACACTCAAACGGTAAACAACTAAATTACATCTGTTTTTTTCTCCTTTAAGAAACTTTAGATAAAATGTGCAAGTTGATATTTCTGATATCTCAGTCAGATAAATGTTTTAAATGATGAAAGAGCAACCTCTGACAATAAAATCACTCTCTAGTGCAGTCTAATTTTTTTTTTTTAAATAGTTAAACAAAAAATTGCAACACATGTTCATGTAGTTTTTAGATAAGCTTGTTTACAAGAGTTTTCAAAAAAAAAAAAAACTTTTTTATGCTTTTATTTGCCCCTGATAAATTCTCCATTTACAGGGCCCTAACTAGACATTCCAGTTTGAAAACATCAAACGATTCACTCCAAGGAAACCATGAATACCGAGCTTCATTATTTGTTCTGAGCCTTTTCGGAGAGTACTCAACTCGAGTGTGGCAAGCTTAAAAAGTAAGCTCAAAGGAAGCGAGGGCATGTTCATTTACTGTCCAGTATTAGCTAGCCTCAAACTCTCCAAACCATTCATCTTTACCTTTTTTTCTCTCTCTTAAACTGTTGCTATTGGCAACAGTAATGCAAAACCATTAACACAGTGTTTATAATGGTCTTCATGGTGAGCCAGCAATGAATAAGTTCATGGAACGTAGCTCCTTTTGTTATGAATATATTAGTAGTTTTGTAAACTTGTATTTTTTAAAGACACTTGGCAGCAACCAAGCTTGATATTACCAAAATGAATGTAATTGTGGTTGGATTAAATAATTATAACATGCAATTTATTGCAAGATGTTGTTATTTTATAATGGGTTTTTTAATCTTTGAGGGAAGTGGTATCCACATTACCTATCAATAGGGGTACCACATGGTTCGGTACTGGGCCCCCTCCTATTCTCAGTATATTCTGGGATCACTGGGACTTATCATATACTGGAGGATATGGTGACTTACTGTGCAGCAGATAGATCCAGCAGAATGAGGATAGATAATGGAGGCAGTTCTCACAAGCTGCAGGGCTTTGGTGATGGACAGCAAGGCATTCTCTGTTGAATATCTGCTTTTGAAATCTGACTGATTGTTGTTTAGCTGCTTGTTCTGTGAGGGGAAAGAAGAGAGTTGATTGAAAACAAATAGTTGAAGTGTTTTCACTTCAAATGAAAGAATAAAGACCAGGCTGTAAATCTCTGCTGCAAAACACAGACAATATATAGCAAAACATTTCATGCCTTATTGTTTAATTATGTATTAGAGACATTTACATATTTGTTCAATTTAAATCTGATTGTGTTGTCAGATTAAATTAAAAAACATTTTTTTATAGGATTTATAGGATTTTAATTTTATATCTATAAAAATGTTTCCGAAAACCCCATGCTTGATTTTACAGACAGAAGAAGTCCTTCATGTCTATTTTGGTAAACATATATAAATGTTTTAATGACATTGCTTCTGTGCAAAAAGAAACAGCTGCCCTTTGCTTCTTCCCAAAGTAAATTATGCACTGTTTTTTCTTAGTTCAAAAGAAAGATCACTGTTCTCAGAGCTGCTGTGCACACATTCTTAATGTAGCGCAGAACATAAAAACTGAGGAACCATTTGCTCCTTTCTGTGGCTCTGAGCAGATGTAGGCGTTAAAGAAGCTACAATTTGGATCACCTCCATTCCAGAGCTCATTTTAAATGTATTTATTATGTGCTGCTGATTTAAACTCACTCTCTCTGCTGGAGCACAAGCCAAAGTTTATCTAGTTTTCATACAAATGAGGCATCCTTTTGGAAACCATGGATATTTCACAGCAAGCAGAATCGAAGGATCAGGTTCACAGACTGCTGCAGTATATATTTGAAAAGGTGGAGATGATGCCTTGTTTTGTGAAAAGGCCAGTGACAAAAAGCGAGCCCCTAACATCACTAACAAGCCTTTGTGACAGAAAGATTTCACAGTGGTGCTCACGCTGACATTTTCAAAAAGCACTGCTTAATGGTGTAGAGAAAAGCCTTTATTTTCACACTATCAAAGTGATGGTGTCACATCTCCATGAACAAGTCTGTTATCATGTCTGCAGTCTTGTTACGTCTAACAAGATCTAAAACATAGGTCAGAAACGTATTTTGAGACACTGAAGTGTGATAGGTGAAGTTACTGCTTAGGTAGAAGCAGTAAATTTATGTTTCTTTATTCGTAGTCAAGGAAGTAAAACTACATTAAAGCCTGAGGCATCCAACATTCACTTGTTATGAGTCACTGTGAAATATTCTTGTTTCTAGACATAAATTGAATGAGTTTGTTTTATTCCAATTAATGTCTGCAGGGAAAAAAAGATGAGAGGCTACCAAGTTGAACATGAAGAAAAAGCAAAGGTGGAAAATGTGTGTGTGTGTGTGTCTTGCCCAGTGTTACATAAAGTATCCAATATTTATATTTAAGAGTTAAGACACCTTTATGGAAAAAGAGTCAAATACAGATAAAGCAGCTCATGAGAAACTTAGAGAGTGAATCTATAATTTAACCTTTGATACGTATCTACACATATTATTAATATATATATTACTATTAAAATACCAATAAGATTCTTATTGAGCCACATAAGAATTGCTACAATGTTTCTTTACTGAGTATCAATGATTATATTACTACTTTTTTAACTGTAATACAGACACATTCTATAGTGCCCTTTAAGACTGTACAAGCCGAAATGATTTGTTTTGCTTTTAGTGTTTTTTTTTTTTTTTTTTTTCACGGTGAATTTTTCATGTCACTTTTCTTATACTTTGTATCATACTTTCAAGAATAACAAATCAACTACAATGGCAGTAACTCAAAACCAAACAGATGGCCACTGTGTTTTAACGGATACAGTTTGTTGCATATTAAACAGAAAGATTGAAGAGATTGTGATTTTAATGAGATATTTCTAAATGCATTATTTTGTTCCAAATGAAAAACGGTGATGGGGAAATGCAGTCAGATCCCATTACGAACTGGTTCAGTTCAATGCATAATGCATACAAATGACAGGATATCTAGTCAATTTGTTTTGGCAGGAAACATTGGCTGGTGGACGTCTGGCAGTCTACTGCACAGCAATCAGAAAGAAGAACTGGATGTGAAAACACACACCTGTAATATTCAGAAAGCCCAGAGAGACGTCCATGTGTGGGGGACTGTTTGTTCACGGTCAAAGAGACAAAAGACTGAAAAGCTTCAAATCATTTTACTGCTACAAGCGCCACTACTGTACTGTAACTGTCAGCCTGCAACTCTTTTGATATTTTCATGAAGGATTATGCGAAATCATGTTGTTTTATAATTATAAAGCAACTAACTTCTCATTTCTCCTTCATGAGCTGACAAAACATCCTTCACACAGTTTGTTTATATTCACTGTCACGTTCATAGCAGATGCTATTATAATCATAGCAACTTACAAGAGCACAAAGTACAGAACTTCCAACTATCTGAGAAAACACAACACTTTCTATAAGCCAAACCTCCATTTCTCACCAAACACCTTTAGCTAACAAACATAGACATGAAACACTGAACATAATTCAGCTTTATACATTTTAATTACCTGTTATGTCTAACAATAATGTGAATTATAAACCAGCCACTGAAAACAAACTGGTAATTGCACTGTTATTTACATTTACAAATCAACCCTGGTCTTGACTATATTTGTGTGTTTGTTGAATAGAACAGGAACTAGACGGTTGCGGTTCACTATTGACATGCCTCTCAGGTGCTGGACTCTTGTGGCGGGTGATAAGAGTGAAACAACTCAACATTCAAGTCAGGTGAACTCGGTCTGAATCCCTCAGTGAGGCTAAGCATACAGGTATTAAACCTTTGTTTAGTTGCTACATGGTAATTATATATATATATATTTATATATATATATATATATATATATATATATATATTATATATATATATATATATATATATATATATTTTTTTTTTTTTTTTTTTTTTTTTTTGCAAATAAATGCTTTAAAAATGCTACAATAAAAATCTTAATTGGTTAACTATAAGTTACCTTACCATTGTAATTTTTAGTAAAAATTGTAATTATTTTTCTATATTCTATTGTACCACCTGAGCTATTATGATGCTTATTAATACATTTACTTGGTAGTTCAAGATTAGTATATTAACATTAAATCTCTTAATAAAATAAACAAGTTGTAATATATAAAGAAACCAAAACGCTATTCCTGTAAAACAGTATTTTTTTAAGAGTGAACTTCCTTATTCATACCAATAAGAAGGCTTACTAATTCATTCCTCATGAATATCTTTTAAACGTGATTCGTTATCGCATTTTGCGCTTTCATTACAGTTCCGACCCAATCAGATGAAACAGATGAACAACAGCCTCACAATTCATTGTAAAGGTAATGAAACATTACTGATGCGTCTCTGAGGACAGGGAGCAAAAACAATATTAATAAGACAAAGGGGCATGTCGATACGTGCCTCTATTTGTGGTCAGTGAACATAATGGTGTGTTAATGATGACTGAACAAATATGGAGGAGATGAGGTGAGAATCTCATTGACTGCTGTTTTCAGATACGTTATTAGTCTAATTGGAAGCGAGATACTGTCTGTCTTATACGTTTACAATCCGACATGGCTAACAGTCCCTGAAATCTCATCGCATGTGGGACAAATAAGACATCTGGTCGAAAAAATGAAGGGTGGAAAAGCATAACAAGTTAGTTTTATGATTAACAAATGATACATTTAATACTGCGAGTGACTGAGACACATGTGCGCAAGAAGACAAATGATTTCTGCTGACTTTGGCTGCTGTGTTGTACTTGTCATTCTCGAGGAAACCATTTATTAGCCAATTCAAGGTCACATGCCATCATCGACTACCATTCACTACCATATATAATTACAATTATTGTGATATTGCTATATAATCACAAAACTATGGACAAACTGTGGAACCCTATAAACAAGCACAGCAAACCTGGAGCAGACACACTTTTCAAAATCAAAATTTTTATCAGAAAAATAATTTAATAATTAGCATTTTTCATACAGCCGGAATATCCATTTAGTAATTCCACATGAGTCTTTTCTGCAATTTAAATGAGATCTAGCTATATTTTTAAATAGAAGCACTTCAGACGTGAAATGTGATAATAAGCAGCTGGTAACTTGTTGTTCAGCAAACAGGCAAAGCAACAGATCTCGTGTCACTCTGAAGTGAAAATCACTGTGATAGTTTTGCAGCTGTATCGGCTCCTCTCTGTTTTTATGTCTCCTAAAATGCGCCGGATCATCCTCCCTCCTGGTGGAGGTCCTCATTATCTTGTTCCACCCACTCGCTATTTGAATTATTTGCCCCGCTTGGTTTGGCAGCATCAGGCCGACTCCATCACATGCCACAGGCTGTGCAGAGCTCAAAATAATGCTGACACCTCGTCACAGCTGATTGAGCGGCAAACCTTGTTAAAGCCAAAACGGATGACGCAAAAGTCAGAAGAAGAATCAATCGATTCATTCCTGGGCTTTTTGTTGTTGTTGTTTTTTATTTAAATTTTTTCAGATACAAAGATTTTAAATATCAAGGCTTTGAGACAAAAATCTGAGAAAATTTATAAATAAGTTCAGATGTAAATAGATGCATGCATCAAATCAATGATCTAATGATGTGTGATACTCTTAAGAATGAATGGATGGAAGGATGGATGGATTGAAAAACAAGCAGACATATTTCTGGACAGGGGCTGGATGACAAATAAGCACCTGGAACCTGAAAACAGACTTGAAAGCAGCTTTTGTAGAGTCAGACTTTGGCTTGGAGACAGAATTGCATGAAAAGCTTTTTTTTATTTCATAAACCCTTTGCTACAACTCATTTTTATTTATTAGCTGTTGGCTACATAATGTCTGAAGAATGAAAGACCAATTAGGATTAAATGACTGACTCATCCACACCACGCTGACAATGTGCTCTTTGTGTTTCTAATTAAATACATTATTTTCTGCAGATTATTTCCATTATCTCCTGCTAACAGAGCAGTCTGACCACCGCGGACAATGCTTGCACAGACTGCTGCAATCTTAGCAGAAAATGACATACTGTAAGATTTCTTTCCTCACTCTGTCTCTGCTGCTGTAACAGGTGTGACAGTATTTCACTGAACCGAGTGTTTTAATGATTCTGTGAATCTGTGTTAATTCTGTCTCCATTTGTCTCAGATACTAAATGTTACTTATAAACACCCCATTGACTCTCTTTTAACCTGAAGCTGTTTGAATGTCATCATTAATTCTGCAGGAACTGCAGGAGTCTGCGTTAGTAGACCCTGCTGAAATAGTCATAAAAGTGAACAATGTATTATATTGTGCATATTTCCTATTGTACAGGTGCTGGTCATATAATTGATTGATTTATTTCACTAATTCCATTCAAAAAGTGAAACTTGTATATTATATTCATTCATTAAAAACAGACTGATATATTTCAAATGTTTATTTCTTTTAATTTTGATGATTATAACTGACAACTAAGGAAATCCCAAATTCAGTATCTGAATAAAGGATTTTTAGAAATCTTGGCCACCTGAAAAGTATGAACATGAAAAGTATGAGCATGTACAGCACTCAATACTTAGTTGGGGCTCATTTTGCCTGAATTACTGCAGCAATGCGGCGTGGCATGGAGTCGATCAGTCTGTGGCACTGCTCAGGTGTTAGGAGAGCCCAGGTTGCTCTGATAGTGGCCTTCAGCTCTTCTGAATTCTTGGGTCTGGCATATCGCATCTTCCTCTTCACAATACCCCATAGGCCAGGCGAGTTTGCTGGCCAATTAAGAACAGGGATACCATGGTCCTTAAACCAGGTACTGGAAGCTTTGGCACTGTGTGCTGGGGCCAAGTCCTGTTGGAAAATGAAATCTACATCTCCATAAAGTTGGTCAGCAGCAGGAAGCATGAAGTGCTCTAAAACTTTCTGGTATATGGCTGCGTTGACCTTGGACCTCAGAAAACACAGTGGACCAACACCAGCAGATGACATGGCACCCCAAACCATAACTGACTGTGGAAACTTTACATTGGACCTCAAGCAACGTGTATTGTGTGCCTCTCCTCTCTTCCTCCAGACTCTGGGACCCTGATTTCCAAAGGAAATGCAAAATTTACTTTCATCAGAGAACATAACTTTGGACCACTCAGCAGCAGTCCAGTCGAGACACTTCTGACACTGTCTGTTGTTCAAGAGTGGCTTGACACAAGGAATGCGACAGCTGAAACCCATGTCTTGCATACGTCTGTGCGTAGTGGTTCTTGAAGCACTGACTCCAGCTGCAGTCCACTATTTGTGAATCTCCCCCACATTTCTGAATGGGTTTTGTTTCACAGTCCTCTCCAGGGTGAGGTTATCCCTATTGCTTGTACACATTTTTCTACCACATCTTTTCCTTCCCTTCGCCTCTCTATTAATGTGCTTGGACACAGAGCTCTGTGAACAGCCAGCCTCTTTTGCAATGACCTTTTGTGTCTTGACCTTTTGTGACTTGCCCTCCTTGTGCAAGGTGTCAATGGTCGTCTTTTGGACAACTGTTAAGTCAGCAGTCTTCCCCATGATAGTGTAGCCTACAGAACTAGACTGAGAGACCATTTAAAGGCCTTTGCAGGTGCTTTGAATTAATTAGCTGATTAGAGTGTGGCACCAGGTGTCTTCAATATTGAACCTTTTCACAATATTCTAATATTCTGAGATACTGAATTTGGGATTTTCCTTAGTTGTCATTTATAATCATCAAAATTAAAAGAAATAAACATTTGAAATACATCAGTCTGCGTGTAATGAATGAATATAATATACAAGTTTCACCTATCGAAATAAATCAACTTTTTGATGATATTCTAATTATATGACCAGCACCTGTACTAATAACTCTATGCAGTCTAAAGAATTTGGATAAATCTGAACAAAATAACTACACAAACAGATAAAAAGAAAGAAAAGAAACCTTTTTCAATTAAATAAATATATAAATAAATAAAAATAAGGGTTATTTGTGCTTTTCAATGTATACTACTACACATTCTTAAAAAAAAGAAAAAAAAAACCTAAATACAGTAAAAATCGGTTAAAAAGCTCAATAAATTATTATTATTTTATTATTATTATTATTTACAAATTCTTTTGTTTCTTGGGGTGCTCTTATAATCTTATGTTTTTGTTCTCATCAAAAATGATCTTAATTTATATAGATAAAAAAATCTGAAGAAAAATAGAAAAGGTACAGGTAATGACCCTATTTACATTGGCTTGTTAAGTTAACACTACATCACTTAATAAAATATACGTTTAAAAATAGTAAAATATACAGGAACCAATATGCCAATCTCATTATACATAATAAAATTTCTGGCAACCACATCTACCAGCGTTTTACGTTAAATTTAACATTTTTTACAGTGTGATTTTAATTTTTTTTTATTACGTGACTTTTATGTAATTGAGGTCTTTTTTAAATGAGGATGATGGCTGGCTTTAGGCTGATGGTACCTGTAGTCCAATATCATTTACCTGCTCAGGGGGTAAGAAAATAATGTAAAATTTTACTGTGAACTCCACTTTCAAGAAAATGTTATTGTAAAGCTTCAGTGAAACATACCAATTTATTTATAGATCCATTCTTTTTTTTCTTTTTTCTTTTTCTAGGAAATCCTGTTGTTAAAAACATGAATGGGCTCTTAGAATCCAAAGTTTCTCTCAAGCTTTCAGGCTGTTTTATCCATGCCCATAGAGTCACAAAAACCACTTTAGGATCTGATTCATATATCCTGACAGGGATATAAAAAACTCAGTATGCATATGTAAGGTCTCATTTGTGCAGCACATTTCAGCATCTGGTGGCAGACGTCTCAGAGTTCTCTGAGGAACGTCTGTGTTCTCATTACTGTAGTTCAGCAACATTTCACAGCCTGCATTTCCTGCTCTCATATATCTGGAGCTTCTACAGGCCACGAGCTTGTGTTTTTGTTAGTCGGGCCGTCTTTAGTAATTAGCAATCCTGACCTAAGACTGAATTACTCAGTCATCTTGAGGGAAACAGATCAACAATCCTTATATAATGTAATTGTGCTGTTTATTATGTCTTGAGGTATCTGAAGGTAACCTAAAAAATTAGGAATTCAGTAATCATTTATTCACTGTCTTTACAAACTTTTATGAATTTTTTCTTCTTCTGTGAAAACCCCAAAAGAAGATTTTTAGCAGAATGTCCAAGCTGCACATTTCCATTCAAAGACAGTGGATGGTGACTTTGCTGTCGATCTCCACAAAGCACAAAAAGCAAATCTTCTACAGTCATACCATAAATTAGTGCAGGGATCTTTTCATTTTCGTCTTTAGGTGAACTGTTCCTTTAAGTTTTGTCGTCATGTTCTTCAGTATGATATCACGCTCATGATATAAATATAATTTACGACCTGCGGCAGACTTTCAACATGTGAAGGGAAATTTGATACATTTATGAGCAGCTAAATGTTAAGCCATTAAAAGCTGTTACATCTTGTAACCAGCGGCCGCCCTGCTGCTGCTGCAGTATGTAAAAGCAGATATCATTACTGTACTTTAGTGTGTCTGAATTCCCCGCGTGCGTGTGCTATTTCATATCTGCCTTCTTTGGAAAGTTACACGGCTCACTTATGATTTATGCATGCCATAAATAGAAGATAGGAAGTGGAAAATTGAAAATGTATCAAAGCTGAACATTTGCTGCTTGACTTAGCAAAGAGAAAAGTCCTGTTTGCATGAGCAACTGCTCTGTGATTAAGAAAAAAGGCCTTTGTGACCAGAACAGTGTGTTCTGTCTCTGCATACAGGACTTATGAGACGCTGCAAGATTTAGAAGATGTTTGTGCCTCGCTATGCAAGTTTAATGCCTCTGTAGAAAGTTCATTATACGCACAGTCACGTTCACTATAAACCTGCCAGCAGCCGATCGCTACGTGTAAAGTGATGAAACGTTTTTCACAAGCAATTAACTTCAGATATCTCATGTCAGGAGTTTACACAGAATGCTTTGTTTATCCAGCTGATTCAGATTTGTTTGGCACCAATTATGTGCAGGTGTAATGACTCTGTCATTTCTAACTTTCACCTGACCGGACATGAAACAAAAATTCAGACTAAGAATATAAAATCAGAGTCACACTGACTTTGTGTGTTGATTTTTTTCTTTTCTTTTTTTTTTCCATCTTTTTGGAGCTTGACAGTCCCTAGCCACTATATGCTTCTTTTGTGTTGCACAGAAGAAAGTCATACAGGTTGAAACGGCATCAGAATTACAATCAGAATTTAAATTTTTAGGTTAAACATTCCCTTTCAGAGGTTAGTTACAAATGTGTATATATCAAAAATGTATAGTTTTCTTTCAGTTTGACGATTGCAGGTAGGAAATATGCCATGTGGGACATTTTAGAAAATGTCTGGCCATTAGATTGTCTTCTCCTCCACATCCCACAGTTGGCACATCCACCTAATGAGAAGCACCAGAGGTGTATTTTCAGAGGGGCGTCTCAAGTCGGCAGCCGTCTGCTGAAGGGTGAGATCTTTACAGCAGACTTTCCTAAATAATTCATGAGTGTCAAGCAATAAAACCCCTTTTAGTCACAGACCACAGGTGCATGGATGTTTACAGATGCTGCAGACATCAGGCCTGTGGGGATTCCACATAAATGTGACGACCATCAGTGGATTTCAGGTCACTGTGAGGAGATGACAGACAAGACCTGTGTGTTTTCTGATGCTTCTCCTCTGATGCTGGTACATGACCCGTGATATAAGAGCAGATAACACAACATGGTGCAAAACAACAAGTGAAGCCTATAATCTGACCAATAACTCACAGATGTAGACCAGAGGTGTGCAGACCAGTGCATGTTTGTGACAAGGAACGCACTATAGTTTTGTCTTAAAAGCCTTTATCAGCTGATTTAATATGTGCATTTCTGTTTACATTTTGCTGTCAGGTCAAAAAGCTGGTTTTCTTGCATTGTTGGTTTATGGCCCTTTATAAAATAATTAATTGAAAAATTAAGAACTAGCTTCAACCTCCCCAATAAATACACTTAAAGAAAATTTTACTGGTTTTACATTTTTCTGAAATGAAGCTGCTTATTGGCATTTATGTCATGTTGTCACATGTGCTTGATTAATAATGTCTAAATGATGCTCAAGTGTTTGGCTGCTGTCCTTGGTGCTGAATGGCTGCCTGTGTGAAAAATGATGGGTTAATGCAGAAGACAGCAAATTTAGATTTTTATTTTTGCCATCTGTCCTCTACCTATCATTCTTCTTCATATTATTATCATTATTATTTTTGTACATGCTTCATTTATTTTTATCTAGTTTCTCTTGTCTCCAGGGACAGACATGTTTCCATATATTCTCTTATGATTATTTTCTCTTATGGTTATTTTTGTTTCATAACAAAGTCTGGATTGGAATAAAAGCATTGGAGAGGTCAGTCATTCACACACGCTGAGTCTCATGTGTTATTACAGTACATGTCAAATACTGTAGCTGATGTAGAGTCTACATGGCAGGAGTAATTATGGTAATTAAATGTCAAAGCTATTGCGTTCAGTTAAAGTCAGCAGAACTTATTTATTTATTTATTTATTTATTGCAGACGACAAAACTCCAATCAATTCTCTATGGACAAAATCACAAAGTCCCACCCTAATGAGTGCCACATATACACATCTATAATGAGCCAGTTCTCACTGGATCACTGATTTCTAATGATTTATTATTCTGTTAATAAATAAATATTTGTAAATCTTAAATCATTGTAAATATAATTGAAATACTAAGCTATTGTTTCACCTAACACCATGATTTCACTTTCAGTCGCAATGCAATAGCATATTTAAACGTTTTGATCAAACGTCCACCGGCTGCCAGTCAGGGCTTTGTACTTTGTGTGTGACTGTCTGTGAGCAGATCAGACACGAGTCAAGGACACAAAGATGTCCTCGCTGGACTATGACTATTAGTGCAAACTTCATTGTTATTCTATCACTCGTAGCGGGATTAGAAATATATCAGAAACGCTTGAGAAGGTGAAGGGGTGCTGATACACTCAGCAGAGGAGAGAAACACCAGAATTTTGTCCTACAAGAAGCCCTGTGACATTTAATCTATCGCTGCAGGGAAGACGAGAGATGGGACGACTTTCATCAAAGTATGTCAACACTAGAGAGGAGGGTGAAATACACGCTACAACCTCACGTCTGAGACCCAGTGCGATTGCTTGAGAAAACTGAAATATTACAGACCAATGAGCATTTCATTCCCACGTGGCTTTGCAGAAGGTTTGTTTGTGAACCACTGAAATGTGTGTGATTTTCCCCCTAAACCAGTTTAATGAAAACCTTCTCCTGCAGCTGATTCCAAAGATGTCGTTGTTCATGTCAATCACAGTGCTGATTTCTACACCTATAGGCTCAGTTATAACTAAAGTTCAAGATACACCATAAATATACTGTGTACATTTACTTACCTGTACAATAAATAAATACATTTTTCAAATCATGTTCACTAAAATGAAATAAGAATAACAAGGCATTAAAGTATTATTATAAAGAGCACCTAAAGGGACATGAGATGAGATGAGATATGAGGAAAAAAATATATTAAATGTGTTCTTTTGATGAAATTTTCATTCCCTCACAAAAAAAAAAAAAAAAGAAAAGAAAAAAAAGTGTTCCCCTAAAAAAAAAAAAAAAAAAAAACTCATGTTCACACAAAACTGAAGATGGAAATAATATGACAAGAGAGCAAAAACTATATTTCATAGCTTTTAAAGAGTTAACATAATTTTGTCGGGGGAGCACAATACTTTAGCAAAAGAACACAAAAGATTATATATATATATATATATATATATATATATATATATATATATATATATATATATATATTTTTTTTTTTTTTTTTTCTGACTTCATATTTTTTTCATCACCATCTCCCCTTAGGGGCTCCATATAATGACTTTGGACATTAGGAGGCTGTCTTATCTGAAATTGCTGAGGCCATAATAATAAACTACATGGAAATAATTTAAGTAATTGAATTATAAATAAAATGTATAACGAGCAAATAAAAATGCATGCACATTGTAGCTACAGACAAAAACCTGTACACTCAGACTCCAGGAAGTTGCATAAAGACTGTCAATCAATTGGAGCTTGCTTGACTAAGAAAGTGTTGGCATTCGAAATTCGTTCAATAATTACATTGCACCGTTAGGTGTTTGTGAAGTGTTGGTGCAAAGCCAATAAAGCAATGTTGAAAACTTGTACAATTTAAAATGACATCAAGAAGCATCCTGGAGGCCAGTTCAGGCACATAATAACTGAAGAAGGCGAAAAAAAGCCTCCAGGATTCACTGCAGTTCATGAATTCGAACTTCAAATATTTATCCTGAAGGCAGCTTTAAAAAGTTGTACATTTCTCTCTGTGGGCAGAGTCATCCCCGATCAAGTGGTCATGTTGAGGTAGGTGAAAGTTTTAAGACTGAGAATGCAATACTGACTCAACATTTGTTAAAAATGTTAAAACAGATTTGTTTTTGTTGATATGAATGATTCATCTTCATGTCTTTGAGCTTACTAGTGTAGCATTAATTGATTGTTGATATAAAATTGATTTATTTATATGCTCTTATTAAGTCAATAAAGGTGTGATTGCTTAAAAGATGTCTGATTTGGGGTGCCTGTTGGTGTAGTTTTAGAAAGTACAAGCAGTTTCAAAGGCCAAGTATTCTGTCATTATTTACTCACCCTTATTGCATTCCAAATTTCCAATCCTGTATGAATTTCTTTCTTCTGTGGAACACAAAAAGAAGTTATTTTAAAAATTGTCTGTGTTTTTCCCCTTCCATATGGTGAAAGTCGATGTGGTTTAATGTTCTTGGGACCCTGAAGCTCTTCAAAATATTTTCATTATTTATAGTTTGATAAGAAATTGGACTTACAAAAACTGAAAAAATGTATATATTTACATATAACATACAATATATGGACAAATGTATTGGGACACCTGGCCATTACACCAAAAAACACTAATGACATGGCATTCTACATACATAGATTTTTATTTTTTATTTTTTTTTTTGTGGAGTTGGTCCCCCCTTTACAGCTACGTAAGCTTCTACTTTTCTGGGAAGGCTTTCCACAAGATTTTGGAGTGTTTGTGTGGGGAAGGTTTGCCCATTCATTCAACAGAGTATTTGTGAGGTCAAGCATTGATGTTGGATGAGAAGACCTGGCTTGCAATAGCTTTTTCAGTTAATCTCAAAGATGTTCAGTGGGGTTGAGATCAAGGCTCTGTGCAGGCCAGTCAAGTTCTTCCAAACCATATTTATCCAGCCATGTCTTTATGGATCTTGCTTGGTGCACAGTCAAGTTGAAATAGAAAAGGGCATTCTCCAAACTGTTCCCACAAAGTTGCACAGCATTGTCCAAATATCTTGGTATCCTGAAACATTATGTTTTTTTCTTTACTGGAAACAGCTCTATTCAATAATTAAGAGGTCTCTCACCCCCCCCCTCTCTCTCTCTCTCTCTCTCTCTCTCTCTCTCTCTCTCTCTCTCTCTCTATCTCTCTCTATATATATATATGTTTGTGTGTGTGTGTGATTTTTTTTTAAATCTTTCTCTACTACTTAAATACATTTTGAATCTCAAAACTTAAAGGGACAGTTTAAGTGAAAAATGAAAATTCTGTCATTAATTAATCACCCGCATATCGTTCCAAACCCGTAAGACCTTGCTTCATCTTCTTAACACATATTAAGATATTTTTGGTGAAATCTGAGAGCTCTTTGACCCTGCATTGACAGCAATGCAACTGAAACCTTCAAGGCCTAGAAAGGTAGTAAGGACATTGTTAATAAATTGAATAAAGTCGTTATTTTGTTTTCTTTGCATACAAAAAGTGTTCTCAAAGCTTTCTCAACATTACGCTTGAACCACTGATGTCACCATATTAACATGTCATGTCCTTACTACCTTTCTGGGCCTTGAATGTTTCAGTTACATTGCTGTCTATGCATGATCAGAGAGCTGTAAGATTTCACCAAAAACATCTTAACTTGTCTTTCGGGTCTTATGGGTAACATTAGAAAGTAAGTAAGCTAACATACCATGTCAATGATTCAGTACTTTCATATGCACAAAAACAGGTAGCAAACATTAATAACGGGTAAAATTATACATTAGATGCATCTATTTTCTAGCAGAACAATCAGTACTGATTATACTGTAAATACACTTACATATTAAACATTTCCCTCAGCTGTCATCTTGGGTGTGAAGTCTGAAGCAACCAAGAACGGACATTTGTAATCCCAAATGTGGCTTCACACATCAAAAGAGGCTGATCTCTCTTATCGGGACGAAGCTAAATGTTGTGTCACTTGCTCCGGCTGAAGGGCGAGACACTCTGAGACACTCCAGATCTCCATCCTCAGAGGAACTGCAGTGATAGAGAAGAGCACATACTTACAAATGTGGAGATTTGCAGCTGTGTTCACTGAGAGCTGGAGGCTTTATCTATTATCTGCTTCTTTTGGACATCTGGTGCTTCGCTGCTCTCTGGGGCAAATCCAGAGCGACTGAAATACACATAGAGAAAAGCTGCATTAAAGAACAGCTCAAGTGTTTTTGCCTTCTAGGTGCAACAGGTTTATGTGGTGGTCTGTGAATCAGGCCGTGACCCAGAAGACACGGAAAAGCTGAAAATAGTTTAATATACTTGGGAATGAAAAGCAGTCGACGGCGTGACATCGTCGGATCGTTTTGACTACTAAAATGATAATCTGTCTGGGAAATCCTCCAGTCGGCCGGGGAGGATTTAAAGTGTCTAAAGAGCGAATGAGAAGGTTTATGCGAGCAAGTCCCACACAGCGCCTGGAGAGATGCAGATGCAATATGAAAACACACATATAAAATGAGTTCAAGAGATTTAATGAGAATCAGCTCCCATTAAAACAAACAGCAAGGAAAAAAGAAGAGGAATGGATGGAGGCCACAGGCGCATAAAAATATGCTCAGAGAAGTTAAACGTGACAAAGGTGCTAGTAGCTTATTTTCTCTGAGATGAACTGCAGTAGCTTCTGTGTTTTGGTGTCCGAGGTCAACGGGGACAAATATCCTGAAAGCGTTTAGTTTGCGTCGCACATGATAACAGGTTTGCTCAGGCACTGCAGCCACATTGGTTTGCTCCCTTCAGTTTGACTGTTGACCTTGAGTTTCCTGCATCAAACCCAAAGGAAGAAAAGGAGGCATGAATAGGTTTAAGTTCAGATGTTTTCAGCACATTCACAAGCTTCTGTTGTTGACTGAGGCTAAACAAAGACAGTAAAAGGTTGATTATAGGCTTCTTAAATGTGCAACAGAAGCTGCAAATGAGCTTTCAGGTATTTCACAACCTGAACAAAATTAAAAAGTTTCCTTTACATTTGCATTATTTTTATTAATAAGTAACACTCATCAAAGAACTGATGATAAAGAGAAGATGTTAGATCAGTCAATCACAAACTGAAGTTCTATCCTCAGATGCTGAGCTTTATTGTCTGAACACTGGTGAACTGGTTCCTTTGAATCAGTTTTTTTTCTTTTGGATAGTGGTTTGTTAGTCTTGCGTAGCCAGATCTTCAGACTGAAGGTCTGGAATCTATGGCAGCTTTCATTGGCCAAGGCCCACCCTTGAGTCCGTTTGACTGACATGTCAAACAACCAATCACAGTTCGTTTCATTCATCGTCATGTTTCGAGGCGTGGAAATGTTGCCAGAATAACAGACAAGTGTGTAAAACTATTTTAAAGATTCTATGTCGCTAACTTTAAATATTTCACATACTTATGAAAATCCAGCCTTTAGTTGATCCTGATAAGCGCTCGTCGTCACAGTTGTAAACATGCCGGCTTTCTTCTTTCGTGACTGGGTTTGGCGCCACGGTATCTTTGTTTCCAGGTGGAACGTTAAAGAAAGTGACACACACGTCTCCTGAAAATCCTGTAGAATTCAACCAATCCGATGACGACTTCGACACTCCTGAAGTGTTTCCACTTTTGTGTGCCGTATGCATCAGACGTTTAGCCAACGATCCATGGGCGTGGCGTCTGAGGCTGAGACTAGTGGTTTGTTAACAATGAAATCCGTCTGAAGAAGTCTTGGTGGAGGTGGGTTATTGAGCATTGGATTGCTTCCATAGTTTTTATATGTATCGGTCTGTCCAAGCTTACCTCAGCACAAACTCAAATCTCCTCCCCAAACTCAATAACTCATCACAATCCTGGCCGCTGATAGAAGCCCCAGGCACTTCAGTTTCCCATGTTTCAGCTGCTCACAATGTATCTGGTCTCGTCTCTTCCTGACCAGACTGTCAGAATTTAAAATGCTCAGCACATTTTTCCATATGTCTGTCTGAGAATCAGAAATGGGCCTCGGTTATTGCAAAAAGCATCAGAATGCCTTTGTGGTTCACATCAGAAGATAAAAGATATAAAAGAATCATAAAGGTTCATTAATTTAATGCAACATTTTAGAAATTAATCTGATTTAAAGGAGAATCAGAAGGCCAAATCCTGACTGAAGAGAGGAGGAGTTGGGGATGGAGAAGGGTAATTAGCTATTGAGCAGCATGAAAACTGGGGATAATACCGAAGGACCTTATATATGTGTGCTGTGATGGGTGTCACATCCCTATAGGTAGACGTGGATCAGCTGAGAGTCAGCTGATGTGAGCTTGACATGACCTGCTAGAACTAACGCTACACTTGATTATAACCATACATAAGCAAATGAACCTACCCATTTATGACTTTTTTTCATGTTGTTTGATGTTGTATAGCCGCGCACTTAACAGTTACAATTACCAGTAAGATTTTCAATGTTTAGTGCACATTTTATGTTTACAAATATTTGAGTTAATTGAAACAAGTACATTCTAGAATATTTTCTAGCAAATCTTTCAAAATTCAAACTCTAGTATCTGCAGATTATACACTCAAGTTTTACTAAACTGTTAAGTAAATATTTTTTTTAAAAAGTGCAAATTAAGTTTTTATTTAGAATCAGCGTTTTTGCATACGTAGCTATAATCATATTGCATTATATATAACAGTGGTATATTGGCCATCAGAGGCTCAAAAAATATAGATCTCTGCTGCTTTTAAAGGTTTCTTTACTTAAAAAAAAATGTCAACTTTATTTTCAGCAGATGAAACAAGCAGGAAGCTTCTTTCAGTTCAGTGTCCTCATATAAAAAGGTCTTTCCATCTGGACTCAGAGTTTTCTTCTCTATCATTATTTGATCATACTGCTCTAAAAGCACATCTAGGATATTTCCACCATGTTATAAACCTCTTCCACCAAACACCGTGGAAATGGGCTCGTGGGAGTCTTGGGCCTCATACTGGCGTTTGTAAGTCAATCTTGGAAGGATATAATGGCATGAGGTTTGATGTAGACGTGGTGGGAAGGAAGCCATCTGAATCTGTTGACAGTGTCTCACTGTATTTTCATGATGTTTGGAGAATAATGAAGCTGAGAAGCAAGCGGGGGGGATTTGAAAGAAACACATTTGCGTAGGACCGGTGGCGGAGGCTTTGTGCTCTGACTTGATGTGGCACATTAAGATGGCACGCAGTGTATGCGGCTCTATGGGCAGCTTATTGTCAGCAGTGGAAGCAGAATTGGCTTGTTATGTTGAACTGTTTTTGAAATTCATGGTAGAATTTGTGCATAATGCAATAGGTCTCACTTCCGTACATATGCATGTCATGTCTCTGAAATGGCCGTTTTTTTTTTTTCTGGATTTCTCTCATTTTAATCAATGGTTTTGTTACATGAATATGTTCCAAGAATTTCTTATTCAGTGGAATTCGGTGGTGGATCCTGTTCAATAATATAATCTGAAACCTTAGAAAGATGTTGACACAATTATGATCTGAAGCTAAAACAATGCTTGTGTTTAAGAACAGGACGGTCGAGTCTCTTGCTGCTGAAAATAAAATAAGTCAAATAAAATCTTTCAAAGCGATTAATTGTTATGACAATGGGCTCTATCATAAGTATTCATGTAACGTTAAGACTATTTATTTAGTTTATGTAACAAGTAAGAGAGCAAGCTCAACTGAGCGCTTGTAATTACCTTCGTCTGTTATATCTCTCCCTCTTCGGGCCATGTAAATAATACATTTGCAGAGGAAAAAAATAACAATCTCCATATCTTTGGCGTACTATCCTTTTGACGGTTAAAGGGATTTCACATGACTGAAGCGCGTCGGTTCAATCTTGAAAATGTATCTGAAAAGTCCAAATAAAACTTGTTTATTTCGTTCTGAATGAACCTATTGGTCTATGAACGATTCAATAACTAACTCGTGAACAGTTAATTGCTACCACCTACTGGCTTAACCCGCCAAAGTCACTGGAAGATCCAAACACTCTTCCCTACAGACTGTAGCGCGATGACGTCGTTCAGTTTGGTGATGTAAGGTATTCTTTAAAACGCACGTACGGTATTGACTCAATAGCATAGATCAAGTTAATTTTGTTTACTTCTTAAAAATTGTTTGAACATATTTTTCAATCCTTATTATCTCTTAAACATCAGGAGTGCCTCTTTAAATTGCTTGCAATATATATTGAACCCCCCCCCCCACACACACAGTTTATCTTATATAATTTTTTTTTAGTTACATAAATTGTTTTTTATGTTATGTTTGATTTTCATGACCCCTTTTCTAATTTAAAATCTATTATTTTGTGTAGGTTTCCTTCCTGTATTAAAGACCTTTGGAAGAAATTTCTTTATATTTTTATATTTCTTTATATTTGCCTTAAATAAATATCTGTTTTCCACAGAGGAAAGCCATACATCCATACAGTTTTGGAACTACATGAGGGTGAGTAGGTCTAAATGATGACATACCTTTAAAGAGGAAGACATGATTGTGACGCAAGGTAGCTCAAATTCACACTTTTTATTACATGTATCCATTCAATATTCATCTTCTTGACTTTCTGGTTTCTCTGATATGGATTTGAACATTTGACTTCCTGTATTATATGTCCTCCATGAGAGCACAGGAAATTATTTACAGATGGAAACACAGAGAGAACATAATAATAGCAGACCTCAAACAGATTGAATTTCACTAAGAGAAACCACATAAGAAAAAGGAGCAGGACATTGACCCTGCGCCAGAGCCCCTTTGACCTTTATCAAACACAAGTGAACCAGCTAATTCAGCAAGATCACTTGAAAATTACAGGCAGGTGTGTTGGAGCAGAACTGAAGAAGCTTCATTGGGTCAATACTCTACTACTGATTTAAATGGATAATTATAAAGGTCTGAAAATGGTTTGTTTATTTATTGTCTGTGTATAACACAGATTAAAAAAAAATTAGTTCTCAGTATCTGGTTTTATGTAGTTTAAGAATGTTAGTTTTGTCTTTAGATCATTAGAAGCTGTACCAAGATCTGTTTGCATTGTTTCACTTTTGCTTAATTAATTAAATGAAGTAATGATAGTCTGTGCTTCTGAAATCACATACTGAGTAGATACTACATTTGAGCTTGCTTCGCAACCATTAAAAGTGTGTTCTGTATAAATATGGGTCGTATGAATCTTTACTTCTAAAGTGGACTCAAGAGATCTGAATCCACTTTCAGACCCAAAGTCAGTGTAAATACAAAGAAAACTGGGGTTTCTTTTTTTTTTTTTTTTTTTTACTTTTTCCACCTTACAGTCCATTTAAGTTTTAAAGATGATGAAATTCAGATGAAATTCTGGAAAACAAGATTCCAAGACAGTATCATTTTGTGATTCATATACACACTGTTGACATCTATCTGTGATAAACTCTGCTTCTGTTAACAAAATTCTAACCTCACCTGGACTTCAACATGTTTCCTATCTCCACACAAAGGAACAGACGAACCTCTGTATCAGTGTTTGGGGGTGTCTGGTCGGCTATCTGAGTGGCAGCACCTCCCCAGCAGCCTGGTAAACCACAGGGAACAAGCAAAGCCTTATAATTACAGTGTATCCTCCAGTCCTAATAGCAGCTGCTTATATTTAATTACATACTGTCACCGGCCCAAACAGCGTTGAGAGCGCAGAACACTGCTGTTGCCTTGACAACCAGTGGAGAAAATCATGGTAATTAATCAGCGGAGAGAATGATGGGAAACAACTCAGCCCAAACAATTTATGGATCATCCCTCTTTGCTGCAATTCTCTGGGAGTTTGGTGAAACTTTTCATTTTACAGGGAATGTTGAACATATATGAAAACAATGATTTTCAATCTTGTATCTGTTTATGGTTCAGACATCAGTCTGAATTGAGAAAAAAAATGTATTGCTCATTTAATGGAAATGGGCTAAAATGACTTTGCAAGGGGCAGGAAACAAGAACATTGTGAGATTCTGGTCCACATACACCAGGAACAATGTGTTCTTTCCAAAGTTCCTCTATTAACATTTTGAACAGTGTGTACGACCCTTTTCTCATCATTATCCTCATATGACGCTCAGCAGGACCATGTAAATCATCATCCCATCAAAGCCTGTGCAAATCGCATCTAGATGTCTGTCTGAATACGGCAACAGTCTGAAACACACAGCGGGACTCAAAGCCCCTGGAGACCAAACGATTGTTCATTTTCAACCTGCTTGGCTGCTTTATTTCTAAGCATAGTTCGATCCTGGGAAATCATCAGAGTTTGTCAAGATGACGAGATAAAAGCTGCTAAATGGACAATAAATCATCAGCTGTCACGAGAAACTGTGTTTGTGCTGCAAAAGAAGAGCCGAGCATCTCAGGAGCAACTCAGGCGTCAGTTTAATGTCACTTCTTATGTCACATTGATACGCTATTTCCTTTTATTTAAAACAGGCTTAAGTTATTTATGATCAACTGTGCTGATAATAGAAACCTCCATCATCCTCTACTATAATGAGCAAAGATCATGGATCAGGTATCGAGTGTTTACTGAATCTTCAGCTCAGTGTGTGTTTGAGTAAAAAAGGAATGGAATAATTTACAAATCTCATAAACATATTTTATTCACAATAGAATATAGATAACATATCAAATGTTGAAAGTGATACATTTTGAAATGTCTTGCCAAATATTGGCTCATTTTGGATTCCATGAGAGCTACACATTCCAAAAAAGTTGGGACAGGTAGCAATAAGAGGCCGGAAAAGTTAAATGTACATATAAGGAACAGCTGGAGGACCAGTTTGCAACTTATTAGGTAAATTGGCAACATGATTGGATATAAAAAGAGCCTCTCAGAGTGGCAGTGTCTCTCAGAAGTCAAGATGGGCAGAAGATCACCCATTACCCCAATGCTGCGGCGAAAAATAGTGGAGCAATATCAGAAAAGAGTTTCTCAGAGAAAAATTGCAAAGAGTTATCATCATCTACAGTGCATAATATCATCCAAAGATTCAGAGAATCTGGAACAATCTCTGTGCGTAAGGGTCAAGACCGGAAAACCATACTGGATGCCCGTGATCTTCGGGCCCTTAGACGGCACTGCATCACATACAGGAATGATACTGTAATGGAAATCACAACATGGGCTCAGGAATACTTCCAGAAAACATTGTCGGTGAACACAATCCACCGTGCCATTCGCCGTTGCCGGCTAAATCTCTATAGGTCAAAAAGAAGCCGTATCTAAACATGATCCAGAAGCGCAGGCATTTTCTCTGGGCCAAGGCTCATTTAAAATGGACTGTGGCAAAGTGGAAAACTGTTCTATGGTGTTCTGTGGTCAGACGAATCAAAATTTTAAGTTCTTTTTGGAAAACTGGGACGCCATGTCATCCGGACTTAAGAGGACAAGGACAACCCAAGTTGTTATCAGCGATCAGTTCAGAAGCCTGCATCTCTGATGGTATGGGGTTGCATGAGTGCGTGTGGCATGGGCAGCTTACACATCTGGAAAGGCACCATCAATGCTGAAAGGTATATCCAAGTTCTAGAACAACATATGCTCCCATCCAGACATCGTCTCTTTCAGGGAAGACCTTGCATTTTCCAACATGACAATGCCAGACCACATACTGCATCAATTACAACATCATGGCTGCGTAGAAGAAGGATCCGGGTACTGAAATGGCCAGCCTGCAGTCCAGATCTTTCACCCATAGAAAACATTAGGCACATCATAAAGAGGAAGATGCCACAAAGAAGACCTAAGACAGTTGAGCAACTAGAAACCCTGTATTAGACAAGAATGGGACAACATTCCTATTCCTAAAATTGAGCAACTTGTCTCCTCAGTCCCCAGAAGTTTGCAGACTGATATAAAAAGAAGAGGGGATGCCACACAGTGGTAAACATGGCCTTGTCCCAACTTTTTTGAGATGTGTTGATGCCATGAAATTTAAAATCAACTTATTCGTTCAACTTATCATACATATATATATATATATATATATATATATATATATATATATATATATATATATATATATATATATATATACAGGTCCTTCTCAAAAAATTAGCATATTGTGAAAAATATTGTTGATAAAAATTAAACTTTCATATATTTTAGATTCATTGCACACCAACTGAAATATTTCAGGTCTTTTATTGTTTTAATACTGATGATTTTGGCATACAGCT
This sequence comes from Cyprinus carpio, assembly GCF_018340385.1. Lineage (NCBI taxonomy): Eukaryota > Metazoa > Chordata > Actinopteri > Cypriniformes > Cyprinidae > Cyprinus > Cyprinus carpio. The sequence continues at coordinate 17,090,012 of NC_056600.1, forward strand.
CATGAAAACCCAAAATTCCTATCTCAAAAAATTAGCATATCATGAAAAGTTTCTCTAAACGAGCTATTAACCTAATCATCTGAATCAACTAATTAACTCTAAACACCCTGCAAAAGATTCCTGAGGCTTTTAAAAACTCCCAGCCTGGTTCATTACTCAAAACCGCAATCATGGGTAAGACTGCCGACCTGACTGCTGTCCAGAAGGCCATCATTGACACCCTCAAGCGAGATGGTAAGACACAGAAAGAAATTTCTGAACAAATAGGCTGTTCCCAGAGTGCTGTATCAAGGGACCTCAGTGGGAAGTCTGTGGGAAGGAAAAAGTGTGGCAAAAAACGCTGCACAACTAGAAGATGTGACCGGACCCTGAGGAAGATTGTGGAGAAGGACCGATTCCAGACCTTGGGGGACCTGCGGAAGCAGTGGACTGAGTCTGAAGTAGAAACATGCAGAGCCACCGTGGACAGGCATGTCCTTTTGAACCAGAAACAGCGGCAGAAGCGCCTGACCTGGGCTACAGAGAAGCAGCACTGGACTGTTGCTCAGTGGTCCAAAGTACTTTTTTCGGATGAAAGCAAACTTTTGCATGTCATTCGGAAATCAAGGTGCCAGAGTCTGGAGGAAGACTGGGGAGAAGGAAATGCCAAAATGCCTGAAGTCCAGTGTCAAGTACCCACAGTCAGTGATGGTCTGGGGTGCCATGTCAGCTGCTGGTGTTGGTCCACTGTGTTTTATCAAGGGTAGGGTCAATGCAGCTAGCTATCAGGAGATTTTGGAGCACTTCATGCTTCCATCTGCTGAAAAGCTTTATGGAGATGAAGATTTAGTTTTTTCAGCACGACCTGGCACCTGCTCACAGTGCCAAAACCACTGGTAAATGGTTTACTGACCATGGTATTACTGTGCTCAATTGGCCTGCCAACTCTCCTGACCTGAACCCCATAGAGAATCTGTGGGATATTGTGAAGAGAAAGTTGAGAGACGCAAGACCCAACACTCTGGATGAGCTTAAGGCTGCTATCGAAGCATCCTGGGCCTCCATAACACCTCAGCAGTGCCACAGGCTGATTGCCTCCATGCCACGCCGCATTGAAGCAGTCATTTCTGCAAAAGGATTCCCGACCAAGTATTGAGTGCATAACTGAACATAATTATTTGAAGGTTGACTTTTTTTGTATTAAAAAACACTTTTCTTTTATTGGTCGGATGGGATGAAATATGCTAATTTTTTGAGATAGGAATTTTGGGTTTTCATTAGCTGTATGCCAAAATCATCAGTATTAAAACAATAAAAGACCTGAAATATTTCAGTTGGTGTGCAATGAATCTATAATATATGAAAGTTTAATTTTTATCATTACATTATGGAAAATAATGAACTTTTATCACGATATGCTAATTTTTTGAGAAGGACCTGTATATATAGATAGATAGATAGATAGATAGATAGATAGATAGATAGATAGATAGATATACAGTATAGATAGACAAATTATATATTACTTTCTGATAACATCAATGTATATTGTAACTGCCACAGTATTTTATTTTCTGTAAGTGCGCAACGTTTTCTTACAAACTTATTATATAATAAACATTACTTAAAGTTCATACGAACCTGGGATCCATTATTTAAATGTCTTGGCATTATGATAAACAATAGCAGAGTTCAGAATAATTCACCACATAACTGTGGAAATATAAAACTTTGCCTTTTACAATGAACCATCACTCATAGCTAATAGATGCTGTAAAACTCTGTATTAAATGCTACTTTTTTTTTTTTTTTGGATTTCCCTATAATATAGCTTGAAACTAGTCTGTGTATCTCTCAGGGCCAGTACAGTGACTCGTGTGTAAGAAGCTGTAAGTCGGTCCAGTGCATTTTCAGCCCTCGTTTGAGCAGTTCACTTGATAAGAGACTGCAGATCGATGAATTCTGAGCAAACCAACAAACTTATTGACCTGGACGGAGAAATAGCCAGTGTGTTTCTTTGGACAAGGTTCTTTGGTGCCTCATAACCAGTGGGAAGAGGCCCGAGGGCTTCTGGGTAACGGTAGCCACCATTAACATTCAGATCCAGAAACAGTGTCTCCATCCTCAGGCGCATTTCACATTTGCTAAAAGCTTTTCATTTAAAGCTATGTGCCAAATTTATTCACATTTTGAGGGTAAAAGAAATTTGTTCTTTAGGGCGTCATGATTATGTAAGAATATTTCAGTATTTATCTCTCTGAAAATGTCTCTGAATCAGATGCACCTCAATCTACTGGTGAACAAAAGCATTTGCATCAGCTGCACAGTCAGGTTGTATCATAGCACGGGTAAAAATACCAATTCCCTGCCGTCTTACTGTGTCATACTTACTGCTTATTCAATATCATATCCATCTGACGTATGAATTATGAATGAGTGTCAAATGTGTGTGTGTGTGTGTGTGTGTGTGTGTGTGACTGAAACTGCTGACGGATGAATTCTAGACTGATGTGAAAAATCAGCATCTCTCTGGACAGAATCAACTTCCCTCCAGCAAAACATTTACAGCTACATTAATAACAGTATCCATAATGTCATAAAGACAACTAAGAATATTAAGGCCAGAAGCAAACTCTCTGCAAGTATGCAAACATTGTTTTGACAAAAACAAAAATGACTGTTTTTGCATTATTGAAAGGGGTAGGTTTAGATGTTAATAAAACACAATCTAATAGGTAGAACATTTAATTTATTGTTAGCTTCCTGTTTTTGATACATCCCTTCTAGCCACAACTCTGTTGCTTCTCCATGGCTGCATCCAAAAGCTCTAGAATGCTGCCTTCGGAGGCAGCATAAAAATGATTGTGATCTTAACAGTAAAAGACTGTAAAAATGCTACAGTAAAAACCTGTATTAATTGGTTATCAGTAAGTTTCCATACTATATACGGTGAATAACTGTAATTACATTTAATGTAAATAAAATAAATAAAATAACGTTAAAATTACAGTTTTTGGAAGTGAAAAAGAAAAAGTCATTGTTGAATTTACAGTGAAAAACTTTAAAATGACACTCCCAGAATTCCCTACATGACACTTCATATTTTATGTTTTTTCATTGAAATAACTGTTTCTTCTTAGTTTGTTTCTTATCAGTTGTGTACATTAGGGTTTTATCTTTAATCTAAAGTTGTTAAATTAATGTTTATTGCATTATTTCAGTACCATGTGTGTTACCATGATACATGTGTAACATTGGTGGTTATAAGTGCATTACAATGGTTCAAAACAGATATTAGTACTTCAATATGTTGGTTTATGAACATTAGATCATTTAATGAAATACGGTATTTTATTGTGAATTTAAGTTAAGTCTGTAAAACCTAAAATGTTGCTACCGTATTTTTAACGGTGAAGTTCTGGCCACCACAGCTGCCGGTATTTTACCGTAAATGTCACAGATTTTTTTTTTTTTACAGTGAGGAAGGCATTAAGGCACTTCCAAATCCAAATTCTGCTTCACTTCCTGTCTCTGGAGGTACCTTCTTCTGATCGAATTCTGAAGGCAGCACAGATGTATCCTTCGCTGCCTTTGATATCCCACAATCCTGTGCGTTCCATTCTGTGATGGTTGAGCGGAAAAAATAAAGATGGCATCTGAAAGTTGCGTTTGATGGTCTGACTAAATATTTTGTACTTTTGATGTTATTTCTAGCGAGAAATCAGTATTATAGAAATCAAATATTTGTTTAGTTATCACCAAAACTCATTAGTTTCATTAGCAGACCAATAAAAAAAACACCCACCCCAAGAATCCTATCACAAATCATATCAACTACTTCCCTCATCGCAAAAACTATGCCTGCAAAATCATTGACTGAAAAGGCAGCTACCCAGGTTTTCGGACGCAGCCGATGATAGTCATTTCAGAGAAAAGTGACCATAGAAAAAGAAAGATTACCCTAATGCCTACTCCATCGCCTCTTGTGTCAAGGATGATATGCAATGTGTACTTACTAACAATTTTAATCTTGCACCTTTACACAGCTACAGCTTGTCGTCAGTGCAGTCAAGCAGGTGTGTGAGGTTGATTTCCCAATCGCTCTGCAGGTGGGCTCGTTCATTGCCTGAAACAACAGCTGTTTAAGATTACAGAAGTTCCACTAGACAAGGACATCTGCCTGATCGCTGAGATGATGAATAACAGCAGAACTTCACAGGTTTCAGAGAGACTTCACCAGATTGCTTAGATAAGGGACACTGCACTTTAACAGACCATACCTGGAGCCAAAGCTTTATTAGAAACATTATATCCAGAGGTCTCAGCTAAACTGAATTTGACACACTGATATTGTGAGAGAAAAATAAAGGATGTTCCATAACTTTATCATCACATTATTTGGTAATATAAGGTCCTGCAGACTAACACTTGTCAAATGCTTTATGGTGTATTTTTTCCCCTTGCATAAATGTTTATCCACTTCCTTTGGTTCTTAAAGATTGTAAGAGTACAATTTCTGCACCACCGCGGGCACATACAAGAATTGCAAAAATAATGGCTTTCATCTGTCCATTGCCAACAAGTATTTTAGCATCAAGTTGTAAGGCATATTATCACTGTGTTGTGTACAGTATATCTTTGTCAATTATTGATTTTGATACTTATGCTTATGTTATAATTGTGAACTGCAGGAGTAAATGTGTCTCTGTTCTGCTCATGTAGTTGCCCAAATCTCCTTTGTTGTCTTTTTCTGTCTGAGCATGGAATTTTTGCCTATGAAATGACTCTCTATGTGCCGGCAGTCTCAGCTGCCCTCGAGGTCGTTTTACTGGCGTTTTTTATTCAATTAGCCCCCCTCACAGTCCCTCCAGACTGATCTTGTGTTATATGTTTTCATTCAACAGGAGGCACATGGTTCGTGCACATTTGCAGACTATGACACAGGCTTTTGTGTTCAGGTGCCACATGGAAATTGCTTATTTTTCTCCTTAAATGCACCTCCATTTTTATTTGATCCGAAGATCTCGCAATCATTCAAGAACGTTCCATCTCAGCCACATTTTTCATAAGAATAGGTTTGAAATTCTTTCGGGGTAAATGGGTATAAATGATTTTGATCGGATGGGAATCTAAATGCGTTTCCTGCCTGTTCTAGTTGAGAGAATTTGTGAATAAAATCATTTGAACTAGAAGCCCCTTTCTCTTTTCACTTTATCCCCATCTTCTTTCCACCTCGCATTCTCTCTCCCGGCTCCTTCAAGGGTCTCTTCACACGCTCACGGCTCTCCTCTCGCTGTGCTGTGTAACCAGCCATGCCGACGGCTGCAAATTGAGAATGTTATTTGGTGTTTGGAGCCGTCACTTCGTTCAAAGAGCTGCCGCTGGTCTTCCTTTATGAAATAGGCTCTGAAAACAATGACAGATGAACTGTGATGAATGACTGGCAGAAAAAAATAGAGGTGGGTTGTGAAGATGAGTTCATACTATAATTCTACAGACAAGACGAAGTACAGGAAGTACACCAGGGATCCACTTGATCCAATGGTCTTCTCCAAAGTTTCAATGTAGAAGCATGTAGGATATCTTTCTGAAGTCTAAAAAGGTGTTGAATTAAATGCTTCTGGTCAGTTCCTTGTTCCAGTCTCACTGTTCACACTGGGAGAACATGAATCTCAGGAGTCTGCCAAGAAGATCCTGGCTCCTTGAAGGTGTCCATTGCACTCTGCTAAAACAGTTTATGAATGTAAATTGGAAGAGTTACAATCAGCATTTCACTTCCATTGGAACCTTTCCAAAGGTTCTTTAGAGGAAAAAAGGTTGTTTCGTAAAATGTTATTCACATTTAAACAACAACAACAAAAAAGTTTTTTTAAGGACTGTCCATTGAAAGGTTCTTTGGGGAACCCAAAAATGGTTCAGGAGGGTTGGTTCAGAAAACGGTTCAGGTTAACACAAGCAAACCTTCACAAGTTGGATCTTACCAAATTGACTGAATATCTAGAACATAATAGAAATAAGGTCAAAATTTTGGGAAAAAAATTGGTGGGTAAAAACTACATTTATACACAAGCTGAGTGCCAAGCGCAACTTTTAGGTGCTATTTTTGTGCTTCAGCTCACCTGTCATGGACCTGCATGCACAGGATAGTGGGATATCATAGGCAGCGAAAAATAAATCTATGCTGCTTTCAAAAAATTTTTCAGATGAAGATATCTCAGTTGACAGGATGTGACACGACCATTGGATTTGGACATGTCTTATTGTCTTCCTACCTCTGTATTCTGCCTACGGAGGCAGTGTTTTTTGTTTGTTTGTTTGTTTTTATATGCAGCCAGTGACTACAGTGAATATAAAAAAGATGCCAACATCCTTATCACTGGAAGGTTTTATCACAGTTGACATGACATGTCCAATCAAGGTGTAAGATCATCTATTAAATTTTAATTAACTGACAGTTAGCAGCTTTTAATGTGAGTTGACTAGGGATCACAGCATTCAAAACTGACAGAAGTAGCTCAGGTGGATCAATCAATGAATGATCTAAAGGTGTGTTCATGACATATCATAATGTTTATTTTGCTGCCTTCAGGTGCACCTGGGAAAATTGTACCCTAGAATTGGGTAGTATTATGTCCCACATTCAGGTCAGAAATATAACATGGAAGTAGTCTAAACTAAATGAAACAATTGTATTGTCAACAGTAAACCCAAATAATTACATCTGATTTCATAATGTTGAAAATAAATAATTTCTAGCGCTTATTTATACATGGTATCAAAACTAAATGTTTGTGTTACATTAAGCAACTGTGAAAGTCAAGTGATTAACTTCACACTTGTTGTCTGTCAGCTGCTACATAGATCACACCTTAAAAAGGGTTGAAGTGCAACATGTAAAATTAAAATAGCTAGCAAAATCATTCATTTTAAATCATTGTACACTTGCTTTTAGCTTACTGATCTCTATATATAGATTATAGATATACAGTATAGATGCGATGTTCTGCATTTTTTAACCCGTCATGTACCTTACAATGGCTACAATGCATACACTACAATCATCATCTAAAATCCTATTCTAAAAATCGTTTTAATGTATTTCTGCATGGGGTCAGTTGGTACAAGTTGTAACCCTCTGAAAATCTGAGAATAGAAGTTGCAGTTATAAGTTCTCTTTTCTATTGAAGTGACAAAAGTTTGGTTGTGCAGGTCCTGGAACACAATATTTCTGTCACTTCTGCAGTGATGTTCAGTTTAGAGACCAATAAAGAATGCTCTATAACTTTATCATGATTATTGATAATATCAGGTCCTTCAAACTTATTCAGGGTTTCCTCTTTCATTGGTTTTGATTGGCAAACGCTTATGTTATTTGTGGACTGCAGGGGGCGATGTGTCTCTGCTGTGCTTATTGGTGCCCATAATATAAACTGGCCAAATCTCGTTTTTTTTTTCTTTTTCTTTTGAGTGTGAGTGTTTCTCTTCATCCTTCTTCTCTCAGCAGAAATTACCCTCTATGTGCCGGCGGTCATAGATTTTTATTCAGTTAGCCCACCCCACAGTCCCTTCAGACTGATCTTGTGTTATATGTTTTCATTCAACAGGAGGCACATGGTTCATGCACATTTGCAGACCACAACACAGGCTTTTGTGCTCAGATGCCAAAAGGAAATTGCTTTTTTTTTTCTTTAAATGCACCTCCATTTTCATTTGAGCCGAAGATCTTGCAATCATTCAAGGACGTTCCATCTCTTCTTATTTCATAAGAATAGGTTTTAAATTCCTTAGAGGTAAAGGGAGCAAAGAGGATCTTGATAGGATGGGAATCTAAATGCATTTCCTGCCTGTTCTAGTTTTCATTTGAAGAATTTGAAATGTGAATAAAATCAGTTTAACTAGAAGCCCCCTTTTCCTTTTCATTTATCCCCGCCATCCCTCTCTACTGACTCCTTCAAGGGTCTCTTCACACGCTCACGGCTCTCCTCTCACTGTGCTGTTTAACCAGCCATGCCAATGGCTGCAAATTGAGCGAGTTATTTGGTGTTTGGAGCCGTCATCTTGTACACAGAACTGCCACTAGTCTTCCTTTATGAAACAATGACAGTACTGATAAAATATGGAGGGGAGATGTGAAGGTGGGGTTATGGTCACTCATGAAAGCTTTTGAGGATGGAGGGTGTATGAACAGGTGGAAAACAGCAATACATGCTATCTAGTCATTTGAGACAGAGCTTGTTGGAGAATTATGGAAAACCTTGCTGGAAAATGTATTTATTCCATTTACGAATTACACCATTCCGGTAACTGATTTGACGGTACTGTTTAATTCAGCACCATGGACAGCAGTCATCTTTTTCCCCGTTGTAGCTCACATTGCGAATATTCTAAATTATTTGGGTTTATAAAACTTCAACCGCGCCCAGCCACACAGAAACCAAAATACACACTACTGCAATAAACTAAACTTTAACTTAGAAATGACAGAGTGTGTACTCAAAGTGTACTTAGTGTGTTACACATATAGTGTGTACTTACTGTACTTGTTATTTTAGTGCCACACAATACTGAATTAATCATTACACCGCCACCATTTACGCTTTTGTTGTCAAAGTACACAACAGACATGTTCTACTGTATTTGTGTGATGAGTAATAATCGCTGTGTTGAAAATACTATCACTGCGCTGCTGTAAGATTTTGACGTACATGTCTCAAATGCGTGTATCAATTTTCCATTTAATTTGTCTAAGTTCCATTATTCTATTGAATATTCATGCAACTCAACAGTTTCGATATATGTGAAAGAGAAGAGCCACATCAGCCTCTCTGAACATTTCACTGTTTAATTAAAAAATATTAAACAAAACAACATAATAGTAATAACTACAATAAATAACTTATAAAAAATAAGATAAAAAAGAAAGAGAAAAAAAAAAAGAGAGCACAGAGGAGAGCGCAGCCCACTGGCTGAGAGAGAGAGAGGAGCATCAGAGAGAGAGAGAAAAGGAGGCAGAAAAGAGAGATTCACAACACTCTCTCGATTGATCAGGAAGCAGGTGCTGGACCTTCCTCCACATCAGACTGATGTCAGAGCAGAGATGGATGTGCGGCGGGACTCGATGAGCTCCAGCATCTGACCAAACGAACTTCTGATCCGCGCGAATCTAGTCTCGACGTCATCGATCATCAGTTCTGTCGTTCTCTTCGAAGCTTTGCGCGTTTCGCGGGATCTTCACCGATTTTTTTGCCTTTAAATCAGTCCGCCGGTTCATCCTCAGCAGTTTGAAGCTGCACCGCGTGAACGGAGGCTGATCATGAATATAAAACACATCAGATCCGTGATATAATGGGGATCGAGGACGCGAGCATGAGGAACGGACGGGCTCTGTCCGATCAGTGGGCCGACAGCGTGGTGGTCCGGCCCCGGACGACCGAGCAGCACATCACGGTGAATAAGAGACTTGTGCTGGGCTTCGCCATCTCCATCCTCACCCTCATCATCGTCACGGCCATCGCCATCACGCTCAGCGTCAGCTTCGAGAGATGCGCCGCGGAGAGCAGCGGGGCTCTGGCCGCGAACGGCTCCAGCAACAGTAAGTGGAAACAGTCCCGGAACACTAACATCAGTTACAGAGACTCAGAGGACGGCCAGCAGCCCTGGAGACACCTGCGCTTACCGGCCACCCTGCGCCCGCGCCACTACGACCTGCGCCTGTCCGTGTACATGGAGAACTTCACATTCTCCGGCGAGGCGCACATTGAGTTTGAGTGCGTCCACTCCACGAAGCTGATCGTGCTGCACACGGACCGGCTGGAGGTGGACAAGGTGCTGGTGTACTCGGACAGCAAGAAAGCGGGCGTCATGAGGATCCAGCGCCGCTTCCACTACCAGCCCAAGCAGGTGTATGTGATCGCGCTGCACAGAGAGATGAAGCCCCTCAGAACATACAAGATCAACATCACTTTCCACGCGCACATCGAGCACGAGCTCCTGGGCTTCTTCCGCAGCTCCTATGTGCTGAATGGAGAAAGAAGGTAAAAGCGCTTCAGCGTCCGAGTCAAAGTCTCTCATGTGTTGTTATAATGTTCTGCTGTTAGCTTGGGAACTGTTGATGCTGGCTGACGATCACTTTTTTGGCTAATTAATTGCTTTCACAGAAATTTACCATGATAACCAAAATACCATAGTTGCTGACTATAATAAACAATTTGAGATCTGATTCAAACAGTGTAGAAGAATCCTACTGTCACCAAGTTACCACAATTTTCTCATATGAACTGTATTAACCGTGGTATTATGTAAAAAATATGGTTTTAATGGGAATTTTCTCAGGGAAGAATGAACACTTCTTTAAGAATCACAGTGAATACTGATTATTGTGAGATTCACGTCAGTGATATTATTGTATGCAAATCATGCTATGTTGATGCTGCATGACATTGATATGTAGATGTTTATTTCCATCTTAGTGCAATACCAAGCAGCCTCATATTGTAATTATATTAATTAATTCTCCTAACTAGTATTTTCTATGGCTTACACCAAAATCTAATAATTTTTTGTACCAATGTTTGCTACTTCAAAATGATTCATTTACTGTCAGACACTGAGACGTGACCGTGGGAAATTTTCCAGCACAGTGCTAAACATTCATAAATAATCACACAGAGTTAGATTAACATTAAAATGACCTGCAGCATTATCTTAACTATTTACAGTTATTACCATAATGCACTAATATATAGAAAGTTAGATTGGACAGTTGGGTTAAGGTTTTTGGATGAAATGTGCTAATGTTTACACTAAGGCAACACATGTCAATTTTTGTAAACCAACAGATCACCCAATATCATATTATTCAGCTCTTTAGGTTGAGCCTTTGATTATCAGAACATCCTCATATTCAGAGTGATTTCAGTTAGACAGGACTCAATATCTATTTCTTGTTTTCTGGCTTCTGACTCTTTGTCCTCTGAGGGAAAATGGCTCATGTTTGAATCTTTGCCCCAGGTTTTCCTGCATTTGAGACGTTTAAACCTTGTTTAACCCTGAAGGGATCCCTTTCATGGACACACTTCATAAACCTTTTGTCCATCCTCCAGTTGCCTTTCTGTCTTGGACTGCTGGACGTCTTCCTGTAAAGCAGCATGTCAAGGGCTTGGTGGAACGTTTCTTTCACAAACCCATTTTTGATTCAGCACAAAGTGAGGTGTTGATATTGTAAGGTCCATTGAAGAGCACGTTTGAGATAAATTCAGCACGCTGATGTTCAGACAGCGTCCCGCAGCATCTCTGAGCTCCACAGGCTGTGAAGATCATTGAGTTTAGTGTAATCAGCGCCTGCTGGCTGCTCGTACATTCGTAAACGCTGAACGGCGGGGATCTCGCAGGATTGAGAAAATACCCGTGTTTATGTAGTTAGATCCGGCCACATGAACCATGTTGTTAGTTCACTTCAGACCATCATCTGATCGTCTGGTCTTTTTGGAGATTTAACAGTTTTTCCTTAATCCTTCACACATTTTCAGGTACAGCCATGTCACATTAGACAACAAACTCAAACACCTCCATGTGTATCGCTGCAGGGATTTTCAGTCTGACATCCCTGTAGAATCTCCTCCTGTCTGTTTGTTAGTCGTCTGATTTCTCATCACCTCCTGCCTGTGTCTCAACTGTTGTCTTTAAATAGTGTAAAGATGTTTAAATGGTACTAGCATCTATAAATAGTGGAATGAAGGGGAGGTAAACAGATGGGACTTTATAGACTCATTATACATTGTTACTGCATGAACGGCTGCTAATGAGAGTAAAAAGTTGTGACAGAAATGCAGGAGCAGAAAACCCTCCTCCCCCGTCTGCTGGTCATGCTGTGGGTGGTCAAAGCCGAATCTCCCTGTGAGTCAGGCTTTAATGTCCATTAATGCAGCCTTCTGGAATCCAGCTCACAGCTTTTCCTGCTTTCTAACTTTGATAGAAAACTTCCAAGGGTGTTTGTGATTTAGACTTACAATGATATTCAGACTCAGATTCAGATATACCAGACTGTGGTAAATGTGTAGATTATTAATGATTCACTTAAAATTCACCAATCCAACTACATGTAAGATGAATTTGACAGCTTTTTATTATATCCTTGTCATCTAAATTGTTGTACATGTTCTCATTGCTGGTGTTATTCTGCAGGTTTCTCGCGGTGACTCAGTTCTCACCAACTCACGCTAGAAAGGCCTTCCCATGTTTCGACGAGCCCATCTATAAAGCCACATTCAGAGTGAGTCTGAAACACGAGAGCTCGTATCAGTCGCTGTCTAACATGCCAGTGGAGGCCTCGATGTCTGACGAGGACGGATGGGTGACCAACCATTTCTCCAGGACGCCCCGCATGTCCACGTACTACCTGGCCTGGGCCGTGTGCAACTTCACCTACAGAGAAGCAGTTACAGACAGTGGAGTTGTGGTGAGTCGCATTTAAAGCCCCTAAAACTCAAAGTTAGAAACCGTAAACTGAGATTTTATTATTCCACAACTCTTTTCTAAAACCTTGTGAGAAGCTTGTTAAGGCATCACAGATGCTTTTCCAGTTGTTCTGCCTTTAAGATTCCTCATTTACCAAATTCTAAGGCAGCCTCTCATATATGCTTCAGAGCAAAGACAATCCCAGAATGCATTGTGTTCAGTATTAAATCAATCCAAAACTGCAAATAAGCTGAGAGAAATCAATATATACTTATAGAATATACGCTACCCAAAGGTTGGGGTCAGTATGCTTTTTTATGGAAAGAAATCAAAAGTTTTATTTAGCAAGTATGCATTAAATTGATCAAAAATGATAGTAAAGACATTTATAATGTAACAGAAGTTTTATAATTGAAATCAATTCTGTTCTTTCGAACTTTTGAACTTTCTATTAATCAAAGAATCATGAAAAAGTATCATGGTTTCCACAAAAATATTAAGCAGCACATCTGTTTGCAAATGTTGATAATATTAATAATGTTTCTTGAGAAACAAATCAGCACATTTGAATGATTTCTGAAGGATCACGTGACAATAAAAAAGACTGGAGTAATGATGCTGAAAATTCATTCAAAATTTATTTTAAAATATAGTTAACTAGAATATATTTCACAAAATTACTGTTTTACCTGTATTATTGATCAAATAATAAAATATTACATAATCTTACTGACTGAAAAACTTTTGGTAGTGTACAAGTACATATGTTTCATTTAATACTGAAAAGTATTGATAAAACAGTTTAATCTAATTAAAAATTGATTACCCAATATTTGCACGAGCTATGCTTTTTTTGTTCATTAGCATATTGAATAGCTTAACAACATGATAATATCAAAGTCTATTGAAGTCAATTGTGCAGGGAGTCTCAAGTGTAGAATGCTCTTGTTTATATACTGTAGTTAAGATTCCATCTCATTTAGGATGCTCCCTTGAAAGGCATCTGCCAAGACAGCAGGTTTTGGAACAGACCTTTTATCTTCCTTACAGTGGATATGTTTATATGAAGCTTACTGTAAGTTTATAACGTCAGTATAATGGTTACACAGTGGATGTGCTGTAAATGGAAAGGGTTGTCTCCACTAACATTAACCCAGTGTCTACAATGTCATATAATTGCTTTTAAAAGGGATAGTAGTCATGTGCAACAAGCATTCACTTATGTTCGTGTCCAGGATTGTGTTCATGACAAAATCGTCTAGGTTTTATATATATGTTTTATGTGAAGTTTAGCCATTAAGATAATATTTGCTGTTTCACTTTCATCACATGCACTTAAATGTTATTTTTTTGGCACTGATTCCTCACAGTCTAAGCGGCATCATCTGTCTGCCAACAGAGAGACATGGTTTATGCACTGTGCTACTGATATCACGCTCAGTCAAAGCCCTGTTGTCATATTAGACACTTCCTGATGGCTTCCTCAGTGGTTTCTGCTGCGTGTCCTTGGCCGGCCTCCTCCTCATATTAGTGTAATTAATCTGATCTCCTTCAGCATGACCGCGCTCTCCTTTATATCACTGCTGACTGTAGTGTGTGCTTCTATCTGGGGCACTTATACCCACACTGTGGCTTGTAGCGGTTAGCCGCATGCTAGCATCCTCAATCAATCAAATTAAAGCGGCAGTGCAGCCCCCTCGCACCATTCATCATAAAGATTCGACTGTGCAGAGCAAGAGGAAAGATCGTGGGAGAGGAACGCTGCAGAGGAGAGTGGAGTTATTACTCAGGGTTTATGGGGAAACACTGATATACCACACACATGTGTAAAAATCACATCAGACTCTGCAGCAGTTGGTTGGGCATAATATATTACAGGTTTTAAGGCTCTAGATGAAGGGTCTCAAACCCAAATTACCTGAGCCAGGTGGTGTTCTCCATTGGGGGGCAGTTGAACAGTGTTACTTTGGGTTATTGCAACAATGAATTTTAACTATGTACATTTATTGCCACAGTTACACAGTTATTGATGCATTCGAATCATCTTTTCCTCACATCCAGTATAATGCTTTGCATGTTTAGTAGAGTAATGATGCCTGAGATTGTGTTTCCTAAGAACCGCAGGCTTATTTGTTGTTGTCATCTAACCTACAGCTGTATCTTTATATTTGTACTTTAGGAGTTAATGAACCATGATGAAAAAAAAAATAAATAAATAAAAATTAGGCTACTCTTTAACAATCCTTTACAGTAAAATAAGTACATAAGTCCAAACAAAACTGCAAAAAGTGAAAAATGATTATTGAGATGGGTTTAAGGATAAACAATAGACAATAACAATAGAAGTACCATTTGGAAAATATATATTTTTTTTATTTTTTTTTACTTTTTAATGACATATATATATATATATATATATATATATATATATATATATATATATATATATATTCAAAATTAAATTCTATTCATAATACTATTCACTATACATGCCCATAATTGTGCAGGATTCATTAGTGTGTTTTTCGGAAGAAAAAAGTTTGTTGTCATAGTCTTTCATCCAAATGTAATAATTCTGTCTGCCTCTGAAATTGCTTTTCTTCCAGTAAAATTATAGCCTTACATGTTTCCATCCATTTGTTCAATTAAAATCTGAAGGATAGAACCAGGTTTAACTTGTCTTGTTTGTTTTTTGTCTCTGTTTGATTACATTCTTTTTTTCTTTTCAGTGCATTATTTTGTTTTTGTTTGTTTATTGGTTGCTTGGATGTTGGTTTTGTCTGTTAATAGTTGCATTTGGGTTATTGTTCTGTTTAGATCTTGGGTCTGTTTTAAATGTTCTTTTTGTTTTTGGCTCTGGTTGAATGTTTGGTATTTGGTTCTGTTTGAATATTGGGTTTGTTTATATCTTGGTTTTATTTGAGCCTGTCCTCCAACAAAAAACGACCATATAGGTCGTTTGTGCAAGCACCTTATTACGACCTATATTGGCGTTTTTAAGTTTTTAGCGACCTCTAGTTAAAAATAATGACAGTTTCGCGTTGCGTCTGTCGTCTGAAATGACTTGTCATTACCAATCAAAACGCACGCTTATTTAAATGCAAGTTTTTTTACACCGTCTCACAGTAATTCGTACATATTTTACTAGGTGGCTAATTCATAAGAATGACCACACCTAACCCAGCCCCTAAACCTACCCTCACAGAAATCATGCTAAATTATGATTTATTGAGCATATACATTTTACGTGCACGTTTTCTCTGGGATCAAACCCATGATAGCATGATTGCATATCAAGTTAACGCAATTCTACCAACTGAGCTACACGAAACGCAAATCACAGAGCAAATAAAAGAGTACAAAACATTAATATGAAAATGACCTTTTGCCGATAGTTGTAGTATACGCTCTTTCGTTTTCAGGGATTTGGACAACGATCTATACGAGCGTCTTGGAGGACAGGTTGTTTGGATTTTGGTTCTGTTAGTTTAAAAGTTTTTGTTTGTTTGTTTTTGGCTCTTAAGTGTTTGTCTCTTAATTTTTTTGGCTCTTAGGGTTTGGTATGTTTGTTATTTGGTTCAGTTTGTTTGTTGGTTCTGTTTAAATTTTGTTTCTATTTGTTTAATGGTATTGTTTGGATCTTTGTTTGGTTAGTTTAACATTTTAATTGTTTGTGCATTTTGGCTTTGCTTGGGTGTTTGTCATTTAGTTCTGTTTGGATGCTCTTTTTAGTTGTATTTGTTCGTTTAATGGTTTTGCTTTGATGTTTGTTTTGTTTTTTTAATACCTTTTCGCTCTCTCTCTTTTCACTTGGGTATTATTTATTGGGTATTGTTTATTGGTCCTGTTTGTTTAGTTATTTTGTTTGGATCTTTGTTCTGTTAGTTTAAAGGTTTTTCTGTGCTTGGGTGTTTGGTCTGTTTATTTGTTCTGTTTGTTAATAAGTTCTGTTTGTTTGTTGGGTCTGTTTGGGTGTTGGACAGCTCATTCAGTTAAATGGGAATTTAAATGGTTCAGCTCAGTAGTTTAGAGGTGCATCTTAAACTTTCCCTCAAAATCTGCTCCGTTAACATGAACATAACTGCTAATTGTTGATTTTTATTGGTTGTTCTGCTGTGAAATCAGATTGTAACTTCAGTGCTCCATTAAAACTAATATAACTTGCTATTTTGAATTAATTCAATTTAACTGTTATGTTCCATTCCTCACATTATGTCCAGTTATGACCAAACCATTTCAGATACAACCCTACATGCTCTGCAGCCTCTGGGAGTGATGTCTAAGCCACAGAAAAATGTATTTCTCGAACCAGACAGTAAATGATCGTGCCATCTGTGGCCCGCTCTCCAAAATGATTTGAAGCCTGACCTCGGATAATTTGTTTCATCATGTATCATTTCTCTTTACCAGCCTCCAGGGTTTAGTCAACCTGTTGATGTGTGTGAATAATGCTGAGTCTTCATCATCACACACATCTGTTTTGGTGAACGTGACCTTTGTTTCGCCTGTATTGACCATTGGACTCTCTCTATTGCGTCACATATTACAATTTGACCCTCAGGCCCATCAGACTCATGATTTCTGACACATAAAAATACTAGCACTCAACAGAGTTTCTCGTGACCAGGTGTTTAATTATTTAAACTGCTAAAATAAGAGAAAGATAAATTAATTTATTAATTTAAAGCAGCATATTTCATTCATAACAGCAGCCATTATTAAATCCACTGGTTAAGTGTCAGTCAGTTTTTATTTATCTTATCATTAAAATATTCTTAGAATATCTAATCAAAATTCAACACCACTATACTAAATATGCTTATTACATATTCATGAAATTACTCAGCCTGATCAAAAAGCATGTTTGGGGCATTTACTGGACAAAATCATGATTTTAGCTGTAGAATACAAATGCCTTGTAGGTTGCAAAATTAAAATATCCATTATACCAGCATGAATGTCCATCCTGATCCAGGCTGATTTTTGCTGATTTCATTCTGGTTGAGCTGTTAAACCAGACTAACTGGTCTACACAACACAAGCTGGCGACTAGCTAGATGTTCAAACAAGGAATCAAATTGTGTAAAACTAGAAAATCATTTGGAGAAATGAACTGTAAAGCGCCTGAAGTATCTGACACAGTCATACATATATAGAATAATAACTCAACAGGTTGTTAATATCAGGTCAAGTGCTGAATGTGTTGACTAAACTTCATTTTTTTCATTAGAAAGAGCTTGTTAGTGGATCAATGTCGAGCAGTCGTGCATGGAAAGACACTCTATTAAAGTTCAATTAACCCCATTTAAGTCTCTGTCAAGCTGCCTTCAACAAAACCAAACAAACAAACAAATGAAGCAGTCAGATTGAACAGTCTCCACACCGGCTGATTAATGAAGCATCCCTTGATTGTCAACTTGAGCGCTTTGTCTAATTACAGGTTGTTCTAAAATCACATTGATTTGATTGAGCTTTGAATCATTTCCACAGCCCTAAGTGCCACCCATTCATCTTTATATCAGACACAGAGCTGATCGATACGCCAGCAACATGTGAGGTAAACAACACATAATTCAATGTGCATTGCTGCCAGGCTCTGAAACAAAGCCTTTCCTCCTGCTTGTTTTGCACTGTAACTCTGTTAGTGTAGGAGGACATTCATTCTGACTAGATGGATGCCTGTTCAGAAAGCCGTGCCATGCATCAGCCTTCAGCTAAAAGAGTCCAAGATCATTTTTAGTGTGGGAATACATTTCCCACAGAGCCACCACACCTCACACACTTTTCTCTCTCACACTTGTTCTCTCCCCTCTCTTTCACTTCCTCTCTCACATGCATATAATAGTTCAAAATAATGCAAATGCTTCGTCTTTGCTTTTTTTATGGAAATCGAATTTATTTCCAAAAAAAAAAAAATGGCTAAAATGCTATTTTATTAAACAGTTGGCTTACAATTGATGGAAATAATATTTATAAACATAAATGTATGACTTTTCAGCAGCTACAGACCAATAAGATTATGGTTTATGAAAGTGCAGGCAGTTCATTTAAGGGCACCATAACTCCAGTAGAACTGGCTGCCTACTTTTCAATGGCCTTGGTTCTGGAAGTATATTTTCCCAGTTGATAAGGATTTAAATGAGTTGTTCAATAAAAGATTAGGCGGTGTATCAAACCAACCCACTTTGAGGTGAATCAAAAATGTTGAACTTGATTTTGAGTACCCTTACCAAAAAGTAGTATACTTCAAGTTTATTTTATTAAGTATACTTATACTTTATGTAGCAAGTATTCAGATATCAGTGTTCTAGTAGTATACTTGTAAGTGTACTGTTTCAGTACTCCTTGGGACTAAATTGGCCAAGTATAACAGTAGCAAACTTTGAGTACACAACTAGTTTACTTCTATGTTTGTAGTTTGTACTGGAATTATACTAAAAGTGAACTTATAGGTATACTGATAGTTTACTAATTAAATACTTTGTACACTTTGAAGTGTAGTCTCAGTAAACTACTAGTTTAGTAGTTTTATACTGCAAGTATACTCGTAAATTTTCTTTAAGTGAATTTTACATCATACTTTAAGTATACTAATATGTCCCTATTTAGGTTTTAATTTGTATATGTTTTGTTATATGAATATCTGAACATACAAAACACCCAAAGAAAGAACAGGGTGTAAACAAAAACATTTTATTCTAGCTTCATGCATTCTTTTTTTTAAACACTTTAATGTTGGTAAGTTCCATAAAAATAAAGAAATAACATTTTGAACAAAAAGCTGAAAAAAGACTATGAATTGGATTCAGAATGATAATCAAAATGTAGATGGAGTCGATCAACACCCCAAAGCTTGACTGTAACTATTACCTCTTCATCAGTCAACATTTTATTCCATAACGTTACAGTTTTGATGCTGTTTCATGTCAGATGATTGTGTTAGATTACATGTGTTAGTATCTGTTGTTTCTTTTTCTTCTTCACTTGTGTTTTTTGGAAATTCTGTACAGAAGATGTGTACTAGCGCCCTCTACCATATAACGATGAAAACACGGATTCTAGGAGCACAAGTGTAGCTCAAATATATTTAGACTTTTTGTAAGTATAAGTCATGTATACTTGAATGTCATTTTAAATATATTTCTGAGGAGTACATAAAGCCCATTTCTGAGAAGTACATAAAAAGTAAACTAAAAGCATACTTTCCTATTTTTAGTTTAAACTAATATACTAATAGCACACTTGAATAAACTCCTTTTTCGTAAGGGTATGTGAAAACTGGAAGGTAGGCTACATCTTTTATGAGTGAATGAACTACTCATCCCATGAAGCACTGTAAATCAGAAACAGTGGTACAAAATCTTCATTATAAAACAAAAAAAAAGATATATTGAAGTTTTATTAGTTTTACTTTAGTCGTACTATTTTTATGTCATTCTCAGTGCTTTAATGTGGGGGACAATCTCTGCTAAACTGATTTCCATTTCCTGTGCGGAAGTGACTTCTGTGATTGTAGGATCTCTCTTCAGGGTATTATGGGTAGTGCAGTTTTTAACTAGAAATTCTGTAATTAAAAACAGTGACTACTGAAGCGCATCTTCCTGTAGTCTGTGACGAAAATGAAAGGATTTTAACTTGTGGAGTATGGTGACAGTTATACTTTTTAATGCCTTTCTCAGTGGATGAGGGCTGGAGAAAAGTACACTTGAAAGACAAATGCAGAATTCACAAGCCAGATGAAGGCATTTGGCAGATATGTTCACCATGGATTACCCTTGGAAATGAATCTTTCAAGTCCATAACTGTTATCCTTGAGGGAATTCAGGTTAGGAATAAACACAGAGCCGTAAAAGAGTCATTCATTCAGCACCTGACACTCTTTGACTTTTGTTCTCTCTCCTCTTATGTTGCGTTGTTGTAGATTCGGCTGTACGCCAGACCTGACGCCATCCAGAGCGGATCGGGGGACTATGCTCTGCACATCACCAAGAGACTCCTGCAGTTTTACCAGGATTACTTCAAAGTCAAATATTCCCTCCCTAAATTAGGTAAGACGGCGGTGAAATGTCTTCGGCTTTGTCTGGCTTTAGTGATGCTTTTGAAACGGCAATAAATGTTCTTCTCATGGGAAACCGGGTGATTTTTCATTGTTCCATTTGTACTGCCGGCTGGTTCTGTGTGACTTCCTTTTTTGTGCTCATTTAAAGAGGTGAAGGAGTGTCAGTGGCAACTCAGTTCTTGCGTTTATTGATCCTAAAAGCATTTTAGGCCGTTTGTGGTTGTGTTTGGTCTTAGGAATTGGAGCACACACCATGCGTGTGTTATTAAAGTGTGGGTTTGTCGCAGTATTGACGTGTGTGCTACTGTATGTCGTTGTAAGTGTGAGTGTGCTTGTGCCGACTGGCTCACATCAGACTCTCTCTGTGCCAGTGTTTCGCTCCATTGGGTTCCTGTCAGTTCTCTGTATTCATTTGAATATAGTCATCAATCTCTCTGGGCTTCTGTCTGTCTGTCTTTCACTCTCCTGTGTGTGTTTGTGCGTTTGCGTGTAAGTGTGTATTTGAGTGTGCAATTCATGTGATATTTCCTTACTCTCTTAAACGCTCTCTGGGAAGCATTTGCTCTGTTTGCTAAGTGGGTTAGGACCCCACACATACAACATTTAAGTCATCTTCTTTCTGAATTTCTTTTATTTTCATTTTCACTTCCTGGTTAATCCAGTTTAAGCCATCAGCGGTGTTATGAAACATGGCAGTCGGTTTGCTACAGTAGTTTGCAGCAGCTGATGACCATCTTAGACCAGCAAACATGCACCAAAACACAATGGCCAGCTTAAGCTGGATTTTCCAGCAGGGTTTTTTAAGGACTTTAAATCTTTAACTAACCAAATCTGTAATTAAATCTCAAATAATTAGTGGTAGTGAGGAAAATGTAGCACTCTTGTTGTTTAATGTTAATGTTAGCATGTGAAAAAGAAGTGTGCTTGTGCATGTGCACTTGTAGTGTGCTTCAAATCTTAAAAGTATTTGTAAAAATACATACTTATAATATATATTATACTGTATAATTAAGTGTATGAAACAGTTAATTTAGCTTGCAATATACTGTATTAAAGGCAAGGCAAGGCAAGTTTATTTATATAGCATATTTCATACATAGTGGTAATTCAACAATAAAACAAGGAATTTAAAAACTTTGAAAATGATTTAACATTTAAAACAGTTAAACAGAAAATGAGTTTACATAAAAATACAGTGCAATCAGTTCAGATGTCGCACAGTGCTCATTAAATAAATGCACAGTTAAACAGATGAGTTTTGAGGCTAATGTTTTAGCAAATCTGGGCCCGTATTCATGAAAAATAAGTAACAAGAAAATTCTTAGAAATATGGGTGTTTCCTCTCGAAATTAAAGAAAAGATCCTAGTAAAAAAAAAAAAAGTAATTCAGAAAGCATCTTAACCCTTGAAAGAGGTCTTAAGGTCCAAAATTGTTAGGAATACAGACGAGGACTTTTAAGAGGCTTAAAGGGGTCCTTAAAGGGGTATTATGCTTTTTTACTATTTCAATTTTAGTTAGTCTGTAATGTTGCTGTTTGAGCATAAAAAAGATCTATAAAGTTACAAAGTCCACTTCAAAAGGAGATATTTTATTTAACAGAAATCACTTTTCAAAAACTACAATGAATGACTCGTTTGGACTACAATGCATATTTTTCGGGATTTGTGATATCACAAATATCGACGAATGGGATGAGACCTGGTTGAGCTGCACTAGAGAAGGCAACGA
Source organism: Cyprinus carpio (assembly GCF_018340385.1). Classification (NCBI taxonomy): domain Eukaryota; kingdom Metazoa; phylum Chordata; class Actinopteri; order Cypriniformes; family Cyprinidae; genus Cyprinus; species Cyprinus carpio. The sequence continues at coordinate 17,112,235 of NC_056600.1, forward strand.
GTGTTATCACTATGTCAGAGACATGCTTATTTTCCTAAGGCAGACGAATTTAGAGTGGTTACAATCATCCGGGTTTAAATTGTGCTCAAATTGATTTGATTTTTACGCAATATTTACACTGAAGCTCACAGGCAGCTATGGTAAGGGGCGTGACATTTCCTGACCAGGCGTCGAGTGCTGCCAATCACAATACACATTGGCCCAACTAACCAATCACAGCACATTTTGTATTTCAGAAGGCGGCCTTCACTTGATAAAGGAACTATTTGAGCCAGACAGGGGAGAGAGGTGTTGTAATAATGTAAATTATGTGAAAAATAATGTGTTTTTTGAACAACCTAGTATGAGAGCCTGTTCTAGTACATCCCAAAAACAAAATCAAAATCAAGACTTTGTAAAAGAGCATAATAGGACCCCTGTAAGAGTTTCTTTAGCAGTGTAGAAAATGGACGAAACATTAAGAGGGGAAAGAAGAAATGTGTTGCACAATGCATGACAGTGAGGCTAGGTAAATCTGGGTATCATCAGCAATTTGATTCTTTCTCATTATTTGACTTAGTGGGAGCATATACAGGCTAAACAAGAGCGGTGCAAGAATTGAGCCTTGTGGGACTCTGCATGTCACAGACATCCACTTAGGCTTATGCTCTCCAATACTCACACAATAATCTCTCCCTTCTAAGTATGACCTGAACTAATTGAGAACCATCCCAAAAAGCCCGACCCAGTTTTCCAGTCTCTCTAGAAGTATGTTATGATCGACAGTGTCAAACGCAGCACAGATCTAGTAGTACCAGCACTGATATTTTGCCAGAATCAGAATTTAAATGAATATCATTTATTATCTTAATGAGCGCTGTCTCTGTGCTGTGATACGGTCAGAAACCAGATCGAAATTTGTCCAGGTATCCATTTGAGTTTAAGTATTTGTTCAGCTGATTAAAAACTACCTTTTCAATAATCTTGCCTATAAAAAGAATATTTGATATTGGTCTATAATTGCTGAATATGGTGTTATCAAGATTGCTCTTTTTCAGAAGAGGCTTAACACCTGCAGTTTTCAGGGAGTTTGGAAAAATCACAGAAAGAAGTGAGGCATTCACCACTTCTAAGAGATCTGCTTATAAACAGTTAAGCACACTTTTGAAAAAAAAAAATATATATATATATATGGGAAGTGTGTCAAGATAGCAGGTTGATGATTTAAGGTGCTGTACTATTTCTTCCAAAATTTTGTTATCAATTGCTTCAAAAACAAACATAGTAATTTATTTTTGATATTGCCGTTAAATCTGTCTGACCTCTGCATAACTTGAATTTAAAAATCACCTTGGAGAAAATCAACAGCAGTACAGATTATGAAAAGATGGTGCAGAAAAGCTGTGCGGATGTGGTGGAAGACAAAACTTGAAATTCACTATAGCATCTATAAAGACAGCCTTCATGCTTTCAATGTGGAACTAGCCACAGCTAGACAGACCTTCTTCTCAAACCTTATAAACAGTAACTTAAACAACACTTGCACTCTTTTTGCCACTGTTGAGAGACTAACAAACACCCCAAATCAGATTCCTAGTGAAATGCTCTCAGACAGCAAATGCAATGAGTTTGCGTCCTTCTTTTCTGAGAAGATCAATAATATCAGAAAGGCGATTAGCACGAAGGCTGTCTTTATAGATGCTATAGTGAATTTCAAGTTTTGTCTTCCACCACATCCGCTCAGCTTTTCTGCATTGTCTTTTCATACTCTGTACTGCTGTTGATTTTCTCCAAGGTGATTTTTGTCTGCCAGTCTTCTTGCTGACTTTCACAGGAGCAATAATATTTATAACATTCTTAACTTTTGAGTTAAAGGAATCAAAGAGAAGATCAACAGAGTCTGCAGAAATGTTTGGTGTTGAAGATATAGCCTTCATAAATAGCACACTAGTGTTCTCGTTAATGCATCTCTTTCTGACAGAGACAGATCTAGATTCAGTGGTAGCAGGGATCAATATATCAAAGAAAATACAGAAGTGATCAGATAGTGTTACATCCTTAATAACAATGGATGAAATGTTGATGAATAAATCTAGAGTGTGTCATTGACTGCGTGTGGGTCCATGCACATGCAAATCAGGTCAAAAGTGTTTAAAACAGTTATAATTTATTTTGTAGAGTTGATTTCTGCATTATCTATGTGAATATTATAACCCCCCCCCCCCAATAGCAAAACCATTGATAACAGTTCTGTGAACTCTTCAACAACGGCTGGAGAGTATTTTGGAGGCCTGTAAATAATGATAAACGGAATGCATGGAGCACCTTTCAGCACAATCCCTAGATATTCAAAAGACAAGTACTGACCAAATGACACTTGCTTGTGATTTTGTCAGGTAAAATTTTAATAACACTTTAGTTTAGGAACCAATTCTTACTATTAAATAGTTGCATGCCTATTATTAACATATTGGTTGTTTATCAATAAATATAAAGCACATATTCTACATTCCTAATCCTAACCAATTCCTAAATTAGGCAAATTAGGAGTTTATTGAGCCAAAAGTTGTAGTTAATGGTTTGTTAATAGTAACAACTGGACCTTAAAATAAAGTGTAACCATATTAAAGTATAATATTTGAAAATATAATGAAAATATGAAAATAAGTTTACTTCATTTTCACAAGGGTTATCATATGACATAGTGGCTTAGTCTTAGGTCTAATGTGTCATACTGCTGGTATTCTATGCAGGATATGTGATAATCTATAACTTGTTTACAGGCTGTTTTATATCATGTGACCTACAGTATCAGATCAGGAATGGCATCTTTTAAAACCTTTTAATATGCCCTCGTGCCACTAATTATTCTTTTTCATTACTGCTGCTCTATTGATTGACGTCTTTTAGGATCGTTTAGCTGAATCTTCACAAACACACTGGGCTCTTTAATGAGGCTGGAGATTTTCACGACCTTCATTTTGTCACCTGCTAAAAAGATGCTCACGTCTGGTTGTTCAAATGTCACGTCAAGGATGCTGCTTGTGCAAAGAAACTGTTTGTTTTCAAACTGAGTTGGTGACCTTAAGATACTTTTGACACATTCATTGTAATGTTGCTTGTCATTGCTAAAATTAAGGGTGAAATTATTTCAGCGTGAAGTGCAGCTTCATATGAGAAATGATGTGGATGTAATGAATGCATGCGTTACATAAAGGCACCATCTGTGTGTTGAGTGTTGGAGCAGTTGCAGCCCCTCTGGTCTCAAAACAGGGACATTCTGTCATTCTGCTCATGCAAAAGAGAAATAAAATCAGAGCGTACGGGTTAAGGACAGATCACATCTCAGACGTGTTTTAAAAGCTTGTTACAGCAGCTAAAAGCATTTCCTCACACTCTGGTTCTTAAGGTTTATTCGACCTGGGAGATTTTAAGTCCTTTGCTTTGTTGCTTCCTTGACTTGAAGATTCAGTTCTTTGTGTCTGTAGCTCTTGGCATGTGATCCGTGGCTAATGGCATAATGATTTTTTTCAGACTGAGAAGCAAAGGCCCTAAGCGCAACACAACTCATTCATCAAAGCGATCCATTGTTCACCTGCCAAATCTGAAGCAGAGTCCAATTAGAGCAACTTAATCAGAGAAGCCATCTACTCTGACTGGCAAATGAGAGACAAAGAGCCACCAAACACTTTCTGTCTTTCTCTGTTCCTCTCTTTCATTCACTCTCTCTCTCTTAAAGAGAGTGAAAAATGGAATGACAGGAAAGAGATTCAGGGAATGATGTAAACCAGAGGAGAAAATGGACTTTGTTGTCGGGTAGCAGTTAATACCATCGTATGATGATCAGTAATCAGTTTCATGCCTTTGACAAGGGTCTTCAGATGCAAGAATCAAACTGTCTGATGCTTTTGGGAGTTGTTGTGAGGACGCTCTTTAGCTCCTACTGAATGGATGAATAAATGCATCAGTTATCAGTGAACGTTTGCAGCCGCTTTCTTTTAGACATTTCACCCCCACAAATCTGTGTGCTGCAAAAACACTTGACGGCTAATTCTCAGAATAAGTTGAATTCTACAGAAAACAAGAGTCCTTTTCACCGTCTAGTGCTCAAACACTGAGTCAATTTGTATATCAGATGAGATGCTGCTCAGAGCAGGATGATAAAATGGACTCTTCAGACGGAAGTTTGAGTGAGCAATCAGTTATAGGGAACTGAAGAAATTCATTGAAAATACTAGCCTATATTCATTATTGGATACTCAGTATTGATTTCTTAAATATTTAGCTTATATTTTAAACATATCCGCAATAATAAATGCTTTAAATGGTAGCATGACACATGAGTGGCATCCAGTTAAATAAAAAAAAGAGTAAAATATATATTTTGTGTGAAAATATAAAATATTATCAATTAAAGCATGCTTCACTGTCAAATGTATTTATTCTTATTTAAATTTTGACTTGCCAGCTGGTCTTCTTCTGTCTGCTGTCAATATAATCTGCTTCTGTGAGGACTGTAATGGAGCACATCATCTGTTCGTCAAGAGAATGAGTCTGTGAGCGTTTAAAGAAGCATTCAGCACATCCTTTGAGAGACGTGATCTTTCTTAGATATAGATCTACAGTAAGTGCTTCTCAGAGAGAGATCAATGATCTATCAATAAGAGGCCAGGCCGCTCCGGACTCTTCTAAGTCTTGACAGCAGCATGTGAGTGACAGATACGGACAAAATCAAATGGAAATTGAATGCATGACAAATATGGTTGGGTTAATCTGCCTTTGCTGTTAAAAGTGTTGAAAGGATCAGCACTGTGTGTGTTTGTGTGTGTGTGATGAGCCGGACACTGGGAAGAGGTCCAGTCCATCGTCAACTAATCAGTCCAATCAAATCCCAGTGCCATTCATTGCTCTGGCTGTTTTTTTCTTTTGAACTTCCTGCATGTTGATCCAGGAACAAGTTCCTCTGGCTGAATCATGTAAAGCTCATCTACCTAGAGATCAGATCACACACTTGTGACCTTCAGATTTATTTCAACCCACTGCATGATGGGAATGATGACATTTATCACAGCCACCTTTGGGGCACCCACCCCTACTTTATGAGATTATAGGGAGAACAGAGCATTCTGGGTAATTTCCTCAGTCTTGGGAGATCAGTGACACAGTGCCAGAGCTGGATATCAAACTATGAGTATTAATCTTAGAGACTGAGATATTAAAGACTGACAGCAGGACGTCTGAGGACATCTGATGCTCACGTACAGCAGAAATACTTTTAGCATATAAAATATTTTCTGAGGTGAGTGATTGATTTTGAGGTGGATGGGACTGTTTTTTTATTTTTCTGTTTTAAATGAGTTCATTTCTTCGCTTGATTTTGCAGTTCATGTCCCTTGCAAGGTGACCTTTCACTGTGCCGTTCCGCTCTATTCTACACGTCATTATTATTATTATTATTATTATTATTATTTATCAATACAACTGTGACACTGTCATTTCTCTATAGTTTCCTTTATCTCACTTTTTTGTTTCTTTCTTACTCACCCTTTCAGTGTCCTTACTCCCCCAAACCTGACTCACAAAATCTACCCATCATCCCTCACTACTTTTTCATCATCCCTCAGTACTTTTTACACTTTTAAAATACCTCATTTTTGAGTCTCGATCACTATCTCTGCCCGTCTCTCGCTGTGAATGTTCTGGGTCGGGCCCTTAATACAAAAAAAGTACAAAGGAAAACTCTAATATAATCCATAAAACATAAAAACCAATCACCAAGGTCGACCGAGGGGCGTTTTGAAAGCGACTCACCATCAGTGTGAAAGTGACGGCCATAAAACTGAAGGGTATTTCACTAGAGATGAAAAATGAGACACATTATAAAAGAATCACAAAGCTGCTGTATGTCTGATGAATGTTAACTGACGCCCTCTCCTTTTACTGAGGAATGAGTTATAGTCTCTACATATAATTGTTTGCCAAGTCCTTCTCAAACCTGACCTTTGGCCTTTAAAGTTCTTGTCTGTTTTCTCAAATACACTCTTAAAAACAAAGGTGGTTCAAAAGGTTATTCAAGTGATGCCATAGAAGAACCATTTTTGGTTCAACAAAGAACCATTCAGTCAAAAGTTCTTTAAAGAACTATCTCTTTCTTAACTTTTTATAATCTGAAGAACCTTCTTTCACCACAAAGAACCTTTTGTGAAACAGAAAGGTTCTTCAGATGTAAAAGGTTCTTTATGGAACCATTTAGATAAAAAGGTTCTTCTATGGCATTGTGAAGCACCTTTATTTTTTAAGAGTGTAATAGCATACTGCTTACTACATACTGTGCAGTAAAGACTGAAAACTACCTGTTTTTTAAAACATATTATGCAACAATAAATGTTTGGTCACTCAAATATACCCCACAGATACAGAAAATCTATGAAAAATCTGTGTACAACATATGTGACCCTGGACCACAAAACCAGTCTTAAGTCGCTGGGGTATTTGTAACAATAGCTAAAAATACATTAGTATGGGTCAAAATTATTGATTTTTCTTTTATGCAAAAAACCATTAGGATATTAAATAAAGATCATGTTCCATGAAGATATTTTGTAAATTTCCTACTGTAAATATATCAAAACTTAATTTTTGATTAGTAATATGCATGGCTAAGAACTTCATTTGGACAACTTTAAAGGTGATTTTCTTAATATTTAGATTTTTTGCACCCTCAGATTCCTTAATTTTTAAAAAGTTGTATCTCAGCCAAATATTGTCCTATCCTAACAAACCATACATCAAAGGAAATCCTATTTGTTTAAGCTTTCAGATGATGTATAAATCCCAGTTTCGAAAAATTGACCCTTATGACTGGTTTTGTGGTCCAGGGTGACATATGTACTTCAGGCAACAGTAGTATGAGTAGTATGGTTTGATTTGTGGTATGGTTCGGATTCATTAATTCCATCAGCATCCGTTATTGTAAAATGTGCCAGTATGATTGATGAGTTCATTTTAGTTATAGATCACTCCTTATTGAAGCACAAAACCAAAATCCTCATCACAAGCATCAGAAATCTCAATTTCTTGATTCATCTGGTATAAAAGGAGAATTACAACCATTATTAACTTCTTTTTCCTCACATTTTAATGAATAACTTCCCAGCACTGACTGAGACCTTTATATTGCTTTCCATTACCAGAGAGCTCATTTAATTAATGAATGTGTGTGTGTGTGTGTGTGTGTGTGTGTGTGTGTGTGTGTGTGTGTGTGTGTGTGTGTGTGTGTGTGTGTGTGTGTGTGAAAGCTATTAGATACACAAGGTCACATGATCAGAGCAGACGCTTGACACTGCTGCTTCTCAGGTGTAATGAATCACACGAGCTGTCACATTCATTTTTGGAAGATGCTAATAAACATACAGGTGTCTGCAGCTTCTCTATTAATATTACATGAGCTTTACTTTGCATTTCAATACAAGTTAGAGTTAGAAGCCTTCATTATCTAGAAAAGTGAGAGGAGTTGTTATTGAGAATCATAAGTGTGACAGTGTGTCATTAAATCTGTTCCTACTGTAGGTCTGGTGAGAAACCTGCTTACGTTTGAAGACATGATAGACACATTCCTGAATATGTTTTCATTTTTCACACTTGTCATTTCTTGTGTTGAGTTCTTCGGTCTTGATTTCCTGCTTTCAGAGCTCTGGCACCAGCAGTGTGGCTGTATTCATGAAAACACAATGACCTTTAGTGTGTTTAATCACAGCTGTGTGTGTTTTTGGCCGCTTGAGAAATGATGAAAGCTGGAGCCGTGTTTCACTCTTTCTCCTGACTCGAGGTCTTGCTTTATTTGGAGGCCGAAGGCGATGTCACAGACCTCGTGTCTCTTCATCTATCAGCCTCTTTCTGAAATCTACAGCCCTCTGGTCTCTATCGATTCTGCCCATCATTTCTGTTCGCCTCCTGCTGAGACTCAAACCTGAAGCTGAAGCAGAGATGGAGATTCAGAACAGCAAGGAGGAACTCTGCTGTTCCCTTTAAAAAGATTAAAAGGGAAGTTATCTGATGGTTGAGGGATCCAGACATCAGATTATACTGAAAAAATCCAGCAGGGGAACACGGCTGTGATGTTTCTGGCAGCTTGTGATGTCAGTTGAGTTTGGTGTCCCGTGTAATATTTTCCCCAGTGTGAGCTTCGTTTTTTCCCATAATCCTCAGCTACGACTAGGGCTGATATATTCTGACCGTACTGCAGGTGTGCTGAAGCTGCTAATCAGTTGCTGTCTGACTCATCTGTATCTGTATCACCTTGAAGGTGAGATCAAGATCACATTCTTCCCCTCCTGAACAGACCATAGACCAGCATGAGTTTTCATGCTAGTTCAGACCAGTTTATGCTGGTTAGTGTTGGTCAATTGCTTTGTTAAATGCTAAAGCTGTGTTAAGCAATTCATTTCTTGCTTGCTAAACAAGTTGATATAAATCTAAATTGTAATACTAGCATCCAAAATACGACATATGTTGGTGACCTAACAGTTAGTCTTTTCACATTAATTAAAAATAACTTTTTTTGTCGCAAATTTACCATGGTATTTTTTGAAGTACGAATGCTATTTTGATGCCGGTGACCCCAAATATGATTTTCCTTTGCAAATGACATTCATTTAAAAACTTAAAGGCAGTTCTAATGTATAAAAAACAGTTTATATTGTGTAAGCATAATATTAAAAACATATGTCGTTTGAAAAAGTAAATAATTTTTAATTAAAATATTATAAATATTTATATTTGAAATATAAAAATTAAAACATACTATATACAATACAAGCTACACATTGCAAGGAAGGAAAGATGAACACTTTTTGTGTAATTTAGCATGCTTGCATCAGTGAATGAGCTTCTAAATTGCTTTTGCATTTGTTAACACTATTAGGCAAGTTTTGAGTTGGGTTTGGTGCAGAAGGTAGTTCCAACATGATAGAGCATTAACCTTTTAGTGACACTCACTGGACATTTGAATTCTGACCCGTCACAATACGTGCCTGTACCAAAGTAATACAATGTCCAATGGTAATGTATTGGATGCACGTTTTAGCACCACTCACTGAAAGTGCAATAAGGCACATAATATTGGTGTTGCAGAAACAGTGCCACAAGCACATATTTTCAATGAGACTGTGTTGAAAATAACACTTTTTTTTCCTGTTAATCTGGTAATCATTCAGTACCTGATAATGATGAACAGAAGTACTTTCGTGCTATACGACCTGTTTTTGGTATCAGTGTTCATAGTACCGCCACAAAACTTTTAGGGAAAGATAAAATGAGATGTATTGACTGCACACCAAAGAGCACTACTGAGTGTGTGTTAATGATATTGACCTCAGCGCTAAACACAATGAGTCTCACGCTGTCAGGGCTTCTGCTGTTGTAAGCAGTTTTACTTTGTGTGTGTGTGTGTGGTGCTCAAAGTGTTTGAAGTTTAGTTTCACTCACTTTTGTGTTTGATTGCAGGATCCCGTCTTGAGTCCTATTACAAGCTTTAATTCAGCCTCAGTTTGTGCCGTAGATCAGATCATTTGTCTGGGAAAGTAACGCTGTCACTGGTTTAGTCAGAGCTGCACTGGAGCCTCATTCATAACCTGTGAGACGGCTGGCAGCTCGTGCTGATTGGACGTTTAGGATCAACTGTGAAAAGAAAGAGAGAAAAAGAAATATATAAAATACAGAGAACCGTGCCCTTTATAAATGCTTCATTTCTCCATCAGATTCACATCTACCCATCATAAGGGGAGGCTGTAGTTTAATGGCCATCTGTGTGTTTATGCCGATTTACGAAGCTCTATGGAAATGATGGAAGATGATGGTATTTAAGTATTTATGGCCTCTTTAAATGGTTTTAAGCATAAAGCCCCTGAGACGGACAGTGGTGCTGCTGAAGAGGGATTTGAGGGGCTCAGTGAGAAGAGACTCACAAATAGCAGAAGCGTCTGATTTTATAATGCGGATTAGATCTGGACAAACTGGCTCCCAGAGGACTGTTCAATAAAATGTGATGTAATCCTATAATTGGATTGATTATGACAGAGCGGAGACGGGCCGTCAGGCCGCCAGGCGAAATGTCAGGCCGGCCGTCACACTGTAGGAGCACGCAAACACAAAACACACACAAATAAATGCTGCTGTTCTCACAATGGCACCAAACTAAATGTAGATAAATCTAATACTTCAATCTTTTGAATTTGACCAGCATACTTCTTTAGACTAATAAAATGAAAAGAAATGCTAAGTTGATGAGACAATGACAAACAAGAGTGTCTACAATAATAAAAAATATAAATCTTTCAAAAATCTAGTTTAAAACTCATCGGGGTGATCTCTTTCATTGGTATCAGGTGAAACTGATTGACAGACGGAATATGTGCTGAGGGATACAAGCTCTGCTCGTGAGCTCTAGAGTTTCAGACATGTTGATGTGAGTTTGATGCGGCTGTAATGTGTGGTGCTTTAGAGATGAACCAGATCAGCAGAAGCTTTTAATTAGTCTGGGTTTGAGGGTAATTATCACTCTCTTCTCAATCTCTGCTCATTGTCTGAAGTTTTCCTTGATATCTGAGGTGGGTTGGAGTCTGGAGTGAAGTTATTAATTTCAATCACATCTGATTTATTGCAAATATGCCATGAAATGAGAGTTTGAGCAATAATATAATCAGCTCTTCTGTCTCGTCTGGCCTGGTTTTATTTGTACACTGATTAAACCTTCACGAAAGCTCAGATTCTTCAAACAAGCAGTATTTAGGTGGACATTTCAATTGAGAGAGCGTTTAGTGAGAGTTTTTCTGTGCAAAGCACTTTTTCTGTTTAAACAAGGGCGTTTGCTCCTCAGGCTTTGTTCCTCAGGGTGTGCTGGGTCGATTCGTTAATAAAATGATTAAAAAATAGCATTTAGCATTACAGGGTTCTTACTACAGTTTCTCTCTGAACAGTATGTGTAAGTCACCTCCAGTTTTATTGATCTTACACTTTCTGCTTTAGTAGGGTTTATGAGTGTTTTCATCTGCCTTACTCAAATATCCTATATTTTTAGACTGAACTCCCAGCTGAACTTTGAATCTAGTTTAGTGTGACAGATCGCTTGATTAGATGTTGGTTTATGCTGAACATTTTGTTTTATTCAGGCTGTAAAGGGCTTCATGATTGATGCTTTTGTGCTTCTTTAGATCTGGGATGCACAAGTAGAGATGTAAGAGAGTAAGGTCAAACGGGTCATAATATTTCAAATCTATTGTGTGTGTGTGTGTGTGTGTGTGTATATATATATATATATATATATATATATATATATATATATATATATACACACTCACACACACACACTAACAATTTTAGTTAAACACAAAAATAAACAATGACACTACAATACAAAAATAAAATATAACAAAACACAATAACACCCTTATATATATATCTATAAACCCATATTAAACATATATATATATAAACATTATGACCCTTAAATATCAAACAAATTTATTCACAGAGCTGTTGCTGCAACTCACTGTCAAATATGAGGCTACATTTACTGAAAGACATAAATAGATGTGGCCTGAAGTCCTGTCCTTGCCATCACCCCTGTGCATGTGTGTGTGTATTTCACAAAAACATTCTCTTACACAAAAAGCTCCACACACATGTAAAAAAAACAGCTTATATCTTATATGTACACATGTGTATGCGTGTGTTTAAGTAGGGTGTGTGTGTGTGTGTGTGCATATGAGCAGAATCAATGTGGTAAATCCCACAGCAGCATCAGTCAGTCTGGCCTCATCTGTTGCTGTGTGGTGATGTAACAGCGTTCAGGGAGCTGAGGACCACCATCGGAATAAAGAGAGAGACAATAGTGCAGGATGATGAATGATGGAGGGGTAAAGGGCGGGAATGTTTGGAGCTGAATCAGGAATGGATCGGTGGATGAGGTGAAAGTGCTCTGGTCTGCTGAGTGAGGAAGACTGTCTTTTTGTTTTAATTGTCTCAACCGCGAGAGGGCAAGCGGCCAGCTGGGCTGGAAGGTCTTGACCAATCACAGTGCTCTGTCAGCCAGTGGCTGTGGCCTGATCAAAAGAGACTCTATAACACACTGCTATAAAAAGCACATCACACACACTGAGCTCTGACAAAACAATGAGAGAGCACACGGTCACTCCTCCTCCTGACCACACTGTCATCCTCCCATTTCCTCCTCAAAAGAGACAAAGACTGATAAGACAAGATTCAGCAAACTGTATGAAACTGTGGTCTGCTAAAATTGAGGTTTAATTTGAATGAAATGCTAATGAGACCCATAAGAGAAAGATTTGAAGAGGAATTCATGTCTAATTTGTAGTGGACAACACATTCCAGGGCCCAGTTTATGGTGGGGCCCCTCTCTGATGACAATAGTGGACAAAGGTTTGCTACATTTGGATTGGATCTTGGTGGACTAACATAAGCAAACTGTCCAACACCATCAGATAAAGATGCTAAGACTAGGGATGCATGATAAATATCAGCTAGATATTTAATACGCATCTCGTCAGTAAAGTTGGTTCTGTAATCAGCGGTAAATCTCTACATGTGTGTGCTTTCATGTGGAGTAGCATTTACTACACAGAGCCGTTGTTCACTGACAAGCTGCGCAAAATATGATCGTGGTTTTGCACAGCTTGTCAGTGAACAACGGCTTTGTAAAGTAAATGCTGCTCCACAGGGTTTACTGACGAGATGCTCATTAATATCATGCCGATATTTATCGTGCATTTCTGGCTAGGACAACAGCCAGACAGCTCTTAGAGGGCAAGAAAAAGACCTTTGTTACAAATCCTGGGAAGGACAGGACTTACTCAGCTGTTAATGGACAAATGAATGCATGCATGGCAGTTCAATCTTTTTACATCATGTTTGGACTTAATGTGTTCGTAACATGGCCAAATGTATTCTGGTTGTGGTTTGATAAGTGAAAATTGCACTGGTAAAACTTTAGTGACACTTTTCTAAATGTGTGTTAGATTGCAATCTGCTCCTCATTAGAAAGAGAAAGGTATCTTCCCAAAAGACATTCCGTGTTCTGAGTCTCCGGCCTATGAAGGTGAGACTGTAACAGTCACAACTGTTCTGAGTCTGAGCCCCGCATGGGTGAGACGATAGCAGATCAACCTCCGTTCTGAGTCTGAGTCCTGCCAGGGAAAGGACCTTAACAAAGCAGAGTTCTGAGTCTCCGGCCTGCGTGGTAGAAGATAGAAACAGATCATCCATGTTCTGAGTCTGAGTCCTGTTACAGGGAAGGCAGCAACAGACACAACCGTTCGGATCTTGTGGCCCACTACAAGGGAAACAGCATCTGATACATTCATCCTGTTATGGAAGGGACACTAACAGATCAACAAGTTCTGAGTCTTTCATCCAGAGGGACTGTAACAAATACCCGTTTGGAGCCTGTGGCCCACAACTTGTAAGGCAACAACAGATACGACCACGTTCTGAGCCTCTAGCCTGTGAGAAGAGAGGTATTATACATTTAGAATCTTCGTCCAGCAAGACAACAACAGATGCAGCATGTCCTGAGTCTCTATCCTAGAGAGACAAAGTGGATTGACCAAGACACACAGACATTTGCAACTAGATTAAGCTCTGGTGAGCATACCTTTACTTCAAGGTACTTTTGCTTGCGTGTCCCAGGCAAGGACCTTCTGCACCTACTCTAGGGCCACAACGGCGTGTTCCAGATTTAAGGACCCTTTGGTGCTCCAGGAGATCAGCATGCTACAGTGCTTTGTGTTTAAGACTGCTGAATCGCAAACCTCCTCCTCACACAACTGCATTGTTGTGTATTATCACCAGTTAATGAAGTCACCGCCACCGGACTGCTCACTCAACCACAGAGAACATAACTATCACTTGTCCAAACCTCTTTCAGAGACCATGGCATGTTGTGTATTATCAGTATATGATTTTTCTTAATTTACATTAGGTGTTATGTAGCTGATTGCAGTTGATAACAAATAATCTTTCATATATTTCTTTGATGCATAATAAGATTCTTCACCTTGTTTGAGAGTAGCAACAGTTTATCTTTGCAGATAACGTAGCTCTGTCATAGCAACACCCAGTCACTTGCATTTTATGCACTTTATTCCTTTTTCATTCATGGTATTCTTTCAGTAGTTGTTAATTACTCGTCTCTCTTTTGTTAATAAAATCTATTTTATTACAGTTGGGTCTTTCTTGTTTTGATGATACAGAATAAGGTTCTACAAGTTAGAGATCCAATCAAGCTTTCTTATATGATGTACTCAAGACCACACCTTAAGTGACACATGAACTGGTCTGGGGGTAGAGACATCTCTTGACTCTGGTGCGAGCTCTGGGATTCGAGGACGACACTGGAGCGAGCCGACACTGGACACTCGCACACTGAGTATGCGAGCTGCCGGCTGGCCTGATTCGGGAACGGACACTTGAGGAGCCGCGGCTGGCAGCTTGACTCGGGATGGCACTGGACACCATGGCCGGTGGGCAGGCAAAGAAGAGGGCTCTGAGCCTACGGCGAGCCTGCAGAACTCCCAGGAGGTCCACAGGGCGATATTAATTGGCCCTGTGCCAGAAGAGCGAGTTGATGGTGGCAGCATCGTAGCTACGGCGAGCCTGCAGAACTCCCCGGAATACCGCGACCAGGCGAGCTTGGCGACTTGTGGTGTAGCCATATCAATAATCTTTCAAAAAACAGAAACAAAAACCGGGGAGAAAGGGCACCACTTACTTCTTTACTACAGTGATGGAGCAAGGAGCGAAGGAGCAAGGAGACATAGGGAATTCATATCAATAATCTTTATTAGGAAAGCGTAGCGGGGAATAGCAGGCTTTTCCACTCGGGAGAAAGGACCGGCGTGAAATAGGGCAGATGCCAAGGGCCGGACAGGTGAGGAGGATGGTTAATAATGCTACGGGGCCTAATGAACGCTCTCCAGACAAATGGAGGATTCCTTCCCTCCAGCTTACATCCCGTGGTGTCTTTAGGAGTAAGTGGATCCTCACGGGGTTCAATATTAATTGGGTATTTAGTAGTGCCAGAACAGCGAGCAGCTTGGTGGCGGCAAGCCTGCAGAACTCCCCAGAAACTCCCCAGAATCAGAATAATCGAGGAAGGGGAATATCCAGGCGAGCTAGGGCATTATTCGATGCGATGTGGTGGTTTATTGCCATGGCAAGGGGGAAAAACATGACACTTTTTAAAAATATTTATTTAATTTATTACAAAAACCATGGATTTTCTATAATGTCTAAATTCTAAATCACCACTTGATTCTTTGCTTGGGTCCATACATTCTGTCACGATTTAGGTGGCTGCTACTGTGAACTAAACAACTAATGAACGAGGAGCGAAGGAGCGTCCGTTTCCAAGGGCGACATAGGGAATTCTTGAGTATCAATAATCTGAGTTATTAATCCCGGACGAAAGCAAAGCACACGTAAGCAAGGTTTGGGGTAATCAATAGACAACGGTAAAATTCCAGACAAGGGAGAACACAGAACGTGGGAAAGAGAAACATGAAATAGGGGAGATAACAATTAAGCAACACAGTTTTAGGAGGATAACTCAATAATAGACACAGGGAGAAACTAATAAACTATGATGACAGGAACAGTAGGACAATAACCAAAAATAAGTGCTTAAAGACATACACATAACCTGGAGCAAAAAACAAAAGAAAAAAAAATGACAAGACAAAAAAAAAAACAACAAAAAAAAAACATATAACAGCTAAGCGATATTTGGGGATCCTTGACATCCAAAAGTTTAAAGTGAAAAAACAAAACAACACAGAAAAACTCTTTATTGCTCTTTTTCAAATAGAAAGTTGGAAAGTCAGAGATTTTAACAGTGAATATCACTTAAAAGATGCATCAGCAGCATGTTATCCATGATTCATAAAAAATTGTCACAACAACTCCAGCTCAGCACATTAAAATCTGAAGTCTATGAATAATTAGCCCTTTAGCTTGTGTTTTGTGATTTATACACCAAACAGCTCATTGATTTCACTCATCAAGAAACAATCATGGCCAGTCTGAGCATAAAATGGTGAATCCAAGGTTAAATAATGTACAAAAACTGAAGCTTATTATTACATGATGCCATCTGTGAGCAATTGAAACGTGTTGAGTTCAATTTATTCTGCTTAAAAACACAAAAGGGTGTTATGAACGAAGGGCCGAAGTGTCAAAACATATTTGTTGAAAGTGCTCAGCAAATAATTGAATTGCTCAGGAAGTTGAAGCAAATAATGAAGCTGCTTAGATTCTAGAGTAATATTAATCATTTCACGTGTCGTATGTTAATAGAACAACATTCTGCTAGAAGTCAAAATACACTAATGCGCTGCTGCACTGAAATGAAGAGTTGAGATTTTATAACTGCTCAAAAATACTTCAGAATCTGTGATCAAAATAGATGAAACTGAACACTTCTGCAGATCAAAGCACAAACTGAACTGACAATTTAGTTACAAGTGCGTGTGTGAAAAATACCATTAAAAGATACTAGAAAACGGAAGGGGATTTCTCTTCTAATAAACTTTACTCTGAGAATGTTTTGAAAAGCTGAACTCAGATTCAGATATAGTGTGGCGAAATTTGTCTTTATTAGTCAGTTTACTTTTTATACAATAACAATTATTCAATCTACTGAATCATAAATTGAGTATAAATCACTTATTATTGGCTTCAGTTCTATGAACACTCAGACACTTTTACAAACACAAACAGAAACTGTCTAAAGTGAACAACAATTGACTCTGAACTCGTTTCCCAAATTGTTTTTGACTAAGAAAGCATCCTGACAAGCATTCTTATCATCGCCAGTTCAGTTTTGGCTGGAGTTTAGGTCTCAGATCTAAACTTGGCTCCAGTATTAAGCATCTCTTCACATTTACAAACTGTATCATTTCATATAAAGATCATCATTAAGATATGAACAGAGATTTTCTCCTCCTAGTTTAACCCAAATAACACTTGACCTCTGCAGTTCTTGTCTCAACCAATGAATTCACATGTGTTGTGGCGGTGGGTCATTTCTCCTTGAGGGTTTTCTGTTATGACTGTAATTAACTATTTCATACTCACTTAGCTTGACTGTTGCCTTGGGCTAGAAATATTATTATCATCCTATCTGAGATCAGATTATGTGTCTGCAGAGCTTTAAAATTCTCTCTAATGGGGCTGTATATCTGTCTAACTTTTTTCTCTGTCTCTCTCTCTCTCTGTCTCATAAATTGACTCTATAGACGATGCGAGATTTAGAGCACTGTGACATTATTCTAGAGTTAATTGCAAGTTTTTTGTTAATTCTCACTGTGTCCTCACTGACCTTTTTCTTTAAAATTAAATCATGACATGTCAATTAGTAGCCGTCAAATTCACACGTCCTTCTGTCAGTCATATTGCAGGATGAATGACCCGACTGGAGCTGCATTTTAATTAATATGAAGGTTTTATTTGATTTATTTTGCAAATATGATGAATTATTGGTGATTGTTAAGGCACTTGGAACAACATATTAAAATAACAACATTAAAAACCAAATTAGCAACCACATAGCACTGTCCACAAATCACGGTGATTTGGTGATGAGAACTCCCCGGAATACTTATATAAGCTCTACTATTTTTGCACATGCATGCATCGTGGTACTGTCGTGAACACGCGTCATAGAACACGGAAGAGAAGAAATTGTTGAATAAAGTTATTATTTTTGTTTTCTTTGTGCACAAAATGTATTCTCGTAGCTTCATAAAATTAAGGTTGAACCACTGATGTCACATGGACTATTTTAATGATGTCCTTACTACCTTACTACTTTTCTGTGTCAGTTGCGTTGCTGTCTATGCAGGGACTGAATGATTACATCATTTCATTCATTTGTGTTCCGAAGATGAACAAAGGTCTTATGGGTTTGGAATGAAACAAGGTTAATTAACATACATAACTTAAATATCCACTTTAAAAAAAACCACATTACAAAAGTAAAAGATGCATAAAAAAAAATCACAGTAAAAAACGGAAAAAAAAGAAAAGAAAACAAAAACTAAACTCAAACTATTAACTCATACCATTAACAATACACTAAAACAATACACTAAATCACATCTCATAATTCCACTCAAGCTCTTTATTGATACTATTATCTCTTTGCTAAAACAATACACTAACTCCAGAGAGGAAAAAATTAAAATAAAATTGTGCCATAACTACAGGACATAAATCGTCAAAAAAATACATAAATCTTTACGCAATAAATATTAAAATGTTTTATGTTTATTTTTTCACAGTAGTTTTAAACATGCAATAATTTCTATTTTTAAAAAAGGTTTTTGGTAGTTTGAGCCTGAAAGTCTGCAACTGGGATAACAATAAAACAGTAAGATATATGAATACAATTAATTTGAAAAATGTCAAGAATAAATGAAGACATGATAAAAAAAAAAGTTTCCAAGATGTTTTAATGTAACAGAGAAAGAAAATCTGTTAGTCTTAATAAATTTCAAGAACTGGGATATAAAAGTACCAGAAGTTAACGAAACAGCCCTTAGCCATCTTCAAGAGGCATTTCATTAGTGTTGCATTAGTATTTTATTAAACTGTGCAGCCCGTGTCTCCCAGGAGCCCGATTATAACTGAAACATACATGAGCAGATCAAACCGGCTTCTTTCTTTATTGCTGTCTCTCTGTGTTTGGCTGCATGTCTCCACCATCTTTCTCTGTCTCACTTTTGCCTCTTTTCCTTCTCCTTTTCCTTGCCTCATCTCCACATTTGCATGTTCCTCTCAAGTGCTCTTGTCCTTCTGTCTCTCTCTTAAGTGCTCCTCTTCTCTTTGCTGCTGTTGTTTTTTATCTCCATCCTCTTTGTCTAGTCCTCTTGTCTTTGCGAGCGATGTGACCTGGCCTCTGTTCTCTGAGGAGAGCAGCTGTTGAGTTACAGGGCAGAAGGATTTGTGGGCTTCACTGTGGATTTCTCTGCCTGTCAGTTTCCAGGCTCAGGGTTACTGAGGGTCTCAGGGGGTCGGCGGGGTCAGAGCTCCGTCTCGCTCCCATGGCTTTTGACAGCAGTATCGCGGTTAGTGCACATAAACGCTCTAGTTCAGCATGTTTAGGCTTGTGTCTTGTCCTCACTTAGAGACAAAGACACAAATTCAAAGGAAACTCTCGTTTTTGCATATGTGTGTGAGTCGCCTGACTTCTTTCATGGTTGAAGAGTTGTTTGTGTTTTCCTGTTCCTACTCAACTATAATAGACCTCTCCAGATCGCTCTTCACTTGAGGGAATTGTCAGATACGTGCGCTGAAAACAGGCTCAACCTGACAACAACTTTTGTCTCTTTGTCCCTTCTTCCCCTCCACACTCAGCACGAGCTTCAGCAAATATTTATCCTCTGACTCTGAGAAGGTTTCATTTCTGTTTATGAGTTCACACTGAGTCATCTGAGATCTACTGTCATCCGTAATTTAACATGACATGATCTTGAACTGTCTGTCAAATCAAACTAGGTCTATATGCTTGTGTCATTTTTTCAGTATTAGCAGGTATGTCGTGGTGGTGAAAATCTGCTTTGGTTTTGTTGTTGCTTGCAATGACTTCATTTACAATCCATAACCAACTAGACCTGATGCCACCATTTGTTGTATTCTCTGTTGGAAAATCCAGTTAAAATGGGTGCAACTGTTTTTTCGTTTTCTTTTTAGCTGATCCAGAGTGTTGGGTGGTTAATTAGCTATCATTTTGGTTAAGCTGAGAGATGGTAGAACACGGTCAAATAAAACAGTTTGACTGAACTAGTTCCTGGTTCTTCAAACCTCAATGTTTTTATCCATTCAATGGAAGTCAATAGTAACCAAAAATTTTCAGTGACCAAAATTATTCAAAATCAAATCTTTCATATTCATGCAGAAGAAAGTAAGTCATACAGGTTTTGTAAGAAATGAGAGTGTGAATGTGATAACAGAATGTTTATATTTCGATTAACTATCCTTTTATGCAACACTTTGTCTTCTTGTCATAGTGAAATAAACATGAAGTGATATATTGGTATTGATCCCAATGTTTTTATTTAGAATTTAGTGTAAATATATGTATTTACTTTTGATTTTATCATCCAAATTGAGATCCTCATTGTTTTTGTGCCAGGTGAATATGCTACTGCTTCGATGCACTACATAACTTGTAAACTCTTACAATTTTATTAAATCGATATTGATCCCCTTCGCTTCATGTTGCTTCTTTTCGTCAGTAACAGAGCTGCAGGATGACTGCAGTTAAACTACTGTAAATCATGAGTAGTTTGTAGCCTGTCAACACAGTTTCAAAGCTCAGTTCATCACACACAAAACACTCTTATTTAAAGATAAACTTGTAAATTGAATTTTTGGAATTCAGTGTTTCAGACTAAAAGCAGGTTGATGTCAAAGTCATTCAGTAAGAATCGTGACATTGGAGTCGCTCTAGATAGAAGTCAAACAGCTAAAACAGCTTCTTTTCCTCAAAACGCTCATACATATTTAACAAAGAGCCTGAATTTCACCAGCTTGACTTACACTGAATCCGCCAGTTTTATCCCTTTTCCTTTCCTTCCTTTACTTCTTTTTTTTTTTTTTGCTTATTCTTCCACACTCTTGCTCCATTTCACGCTAGTTTCCCTGCTCGCTCTGTCAGCAGCCTTCTGGACCCACAATCCCTCACGGCCTGAAAGTGCTCAAGCATGATGGGTGCACAGGTGCTCTGTGTTGTAGCCATCCATCCATCCATCCATCCATCCATCCATCCATCCATCCATCCTCTCTCTCTGTATATATCTCTTTCCCTTTTACAATTTTTTTTTAGAAAACCCTCCTGTTTTATTTTGTCAGATGGCATCAATCTGTTCACATTTCTAAAATGTTTGAACTCGACAATATGTTCATAAAGAGCAAATTCTCCTTTTTAATGTTTTAGTTTGCAACATGCGCTTCTCGTTGCTCGACACACGGTTGATGTGTTTTTAGCGCTGAATCGAGTCAAAGACCCTTGAGGCAGATAATTTTCACTTTTTCCTCAGATTCTGCACAAAGACAGCCAAAGTTACATGCTGATAGTCTGTCTTTGTCAAGGCGTCGGTGGGTTTGTCGCAGCGCAGTGCTGTAGATTGATCCCCCTCCTGTCAATGTGAAGTCAGTGAGGAGCGGTTGCAATGTGCTGCTAAAAGCAAACAGATTTCTGCCGATGACAGAATGACACATCCAAAGAAGAGAAAGAAAAGAGTTTCAAACCCACGGCTTGGGATAGGCAGAAATGAGTTTGTTCAATCTGTCACAGTCTCAATCATGTATGTGTATGTGTAGCATTTATATCAGGCAGTTTTCACACGTGCTTCGATTCCTTCAATCTCTTTTTATATTGTATTACTTGGTTTGAACTGCAGTATGTTTGCGTCATCAATAGAAAGTGTTGCACTCATTTTTTTACACTGTCGTTTTCATTTTAGCTAAATGTAACACGCTCAGAATGACAATTGCATCAGTCTCCCGCGGAGGTTCAAGAGATTTGAAGAATGTGAGCTGCTGGCTAAAGGCAATTTCTGCAGAGAAAGGCAGTAATGAATTCAACAACATTTGCATTTTCTGAAGGAAATACCAGGGTTTGCAAAGCAACAAAATAATAGTATTAAAGGGATAGTTAATTTAAAAATGAAAATTATCATCATTTGCTCATCCTCATGTCTTTCCAAATCTGTCTTACTTTTTTATGTTCAACATAAAATAAGATATTTAGAGAAATATTTCAATGCGTTTTTTCCCAATACAATTAAAGTATTGCAAAAACACTTTGTGGTTACCAACATTCTTCAAAGTATGAGGGTATTAGTTAAGATTGCTTTTGTAGGAGTGTAAGAGAGGCTTAAGCAAAGCTAGAGCAGAAATGCTTCGTGCACAGTGAGAGAGCAGCGGGTAACCATCAAATCCCGCTCACATCCCGGTAAATTAGCCGAGATCCGCCCAGATCAAAGAGTCATCTGGGTTTCCATGATGCTCGGAGAGAAACAGCGAATAAGAGAGAGCCATACGAATCAGATTGAATTCAACTTTCATCCAGGATTCACAGATACACAGTTCAAGCTGTGAACACTGTGTGAACCCCTCTGTGAAACAACCCAGAGTTTCCCATTTCTATCTCCAGCCCGTCCAGCCAAAGCAAGCAAAAATCTCCAGCTAGCTGATCTGATGAAGATGGCGGCTGATCAGTATTCACTTCACTCTCGTTGTGCTGCAGATCCTCGTGTCTGCGTCCAAATGAACGTGCTTGTGTTTTCAGCCACAGAGTCGCTGTGGACCTGCGAATTACCCGCAATGATCAGTACATTCAGATTCAGTGACACATTAGAAGAAATGCCACACTAAGTGAATAAACTCAAAGAGACACAGATCCAACAGGGCACAGCAACAGTAGTTAACAGAAACATCATATAAACTCACTGAGTGCGTTTGAATGCATCTTTATCCTAATGACACTCATCAGGTTCAAGAATTCAACAATAAGGTGTTTATTCACGTCTGAAACACCTCTCGCCCGACCCGTGTGAACAAATTACAGAGTCTGCCAATACCATCGACCGTCTGGAGCGTCTGCCATATGAACGCTGTAAACAAAAGACCAATTGCCTTATTGAGCACGAGGATACGAGGAAAAGAAAAAGAACGTGTCATAAATGGAGGATATTGATTGGTTGGTTTGTGCATCATGCATTTGTTTTGCTGCAGGAAAGTCAGAGAGTGAAGATCAGACGTTTCTCACTGTGTGTGTTTGTGTGTTCAGATTCGATATTATGGAGTATTTCTAAGAAGCCTTGGTGTTTTTGTGTTTTGAAAGTCCTTAAAGCCTTAAGAGCTGCTCCAAAGAGAAAATGTCCATCACATTACTGCACTGGCGTTCACCTCTGAATTCTTCTCCACATTTTTTTGTCCACTTGCCTTCAAACCCAGGGAAACTCAGAAGCCCCTGATTGGCTGAAGCCTTTATGCACCCTGATAATGTGAGTGTGTTTGCGCTTCAGTCTTTATCTAATGCTGGCTGTTTCTTTTCATGTGCTTTTGAATGTCGCCCAACGAAACAAAACAAAGGCACCAAAGCCTGAAACTCGCCATTAGAAATTTGGCAAGAAACATTAATGAAAGAGCTTCACGAAAACAGCTCAAGACCCTTTTCTTTGTATCTTGCTTTAAATTTGCCTCTAATGGCCATTTTTCTGCACTGACTTTGTAAAAATATGGTTTATTTTTCCTCTATTTCTGACATTCTGGATTGCACTTGTAAGGTTATTGTTGGTATATTGTTTTTTTTATGCCATAAAATATATACTGTATATATTCTGAATTTATATTTTGTGGTGGAAATGTGAATTTTGCTGTATATAAGATGAAATCCATCTCTTTCTGATACATAATTTAAAGTGAGTGTCAAATGCACCTCATACACACAAGACTCTCATACTTGATCATGGACTGAGATTTCTGGGATTTCAATCCTGTCCACCTGAGAGACAAAAAAAAAAAAAAAAAAAAACACTGTAGCTCGGACAGGATGAACTCAAGAACTGTGTGTTTAGTGGCAACTCTTCAGCTTCTCATGCGAATTAAAACACTTTAACACTTTTTTTTTTCAATCAGTATTATGCTGTGGGCTTTTTGTGGGAACATCATGGCCCAGTGAGGTTTTGATTCATTGGATGGTTAATAAAATGAGAACATCAAAGGCAGTTTACAATATAACAAGGTTTGTAAATAAAATGAGAAGCGGGTGAATGAGATATTGAATTTTAGCCATTAAAATCTCTAGACGATGACTGGGCAACTGTCAACATAAACTGAATTATATCGCTTCAGTTTTCCAAGCATATTGCTCCATTTTCTAAAAGTAAATAAATTAATAGCAAATATGTTTCAGTCTGCCATCATTTTCCGATTCAGTCGTTTTCATTTATTCATTCTTTTATATCCAAAGTTAAATGTCCAGTTCAATGCCCCCTAGTGGATGTGACATTTTACTAAATGCTGAGTGAACTCATTGTCATGCTTTACTGTATCTGGACAGACTGATAATTGGACGACACAACAGTATGTTCACTGTAGTTTTGGGCCATTTTCTCCTCATCTGATCTGTTGAAATTTATTCAAGTGTCCATGTGGGAAACTAAGGAGCACAATTTAAAGGATTTCTGCCAGCTGGCATTTCTGAAACCTACTGAGATTTTAGTTGTTATTAAATCAGGATGCTGCTGAGTTCACATTCAAATACAGTTTAGTGAAGTGAAGTTTGCTCTCGGCTTTCACTTTCTGCTCTCACTGCAGAGCTGAATGTGTCAGTTTGGCAGTGTCTGTCAGAAAAGGCATCTCTGTGCTGTATTTTTCTATTTTTAACACTGTGACATTTCTAAAAGACGTGACAAAACACGGAAACCAGAGCCCAATGACTGACCGGTCTGAAAAACATTGGAAAATGACAGCTTTTGAGTGGCAGAGGTCATGTCACAAATTCTCCTAAGATTGTACTGTAGGATCTGTAGAAGAAAACAGACCAACACTAGCTAGTTCAGTTGAGAGAGTGACTGAATTTAATGAAGAAAAATCAAACATCAACAGCTAATGTACGACCAAAACACAACGGCCTACTGGGAATTTCCCCAAACTTCCATATTTACAATTTTAGAATGAGCACGGAAGAGTTAAAGGAAAGAAAGAGAAAAATATTTCTCACTCGTTTTTATCTTCGACATGAAAAAGTGAGAAAGTGACAGTTTAAGTTCACGATCAAACAGTCTCAGGAAAGGGAGGAAAAGTTTTTTTGCAGAGAGAGGAGGGTCTCTGCACTCATGATGTCAACTGAACACACACACAACATGACACTGTGTGTGTGTGAGGACAGTATTGAAGCTTCTGCTTCATGGTCGGTCGTTTTTTCCCACAGTGGAATGTATCAAATCTGCTTCCGCATGTACAAAATCAAAACAATTTGAATCTTTCAGTATCTCTAAGAAATTTTAAATATGAATCTCCATTGGTTGACGCTGACATTCTGAGCATTTGACAACTGAGGTTGTGTAGGAAAAAGATACTTCTGCTGCCCTAAGACAGCTAAAAATAATATGCTAATATACAGCGGGTAAAATAAGTATTGAACACGTTACTTTTTTCCCCAGTAAATATATTTCTAAAAGTGCTGTTGCCCTGACATTTTCACCAAATGATGGCAACAACTCAAGAAATCCATACATACAAATAAAACAAAACAAAACAAAAAAAGTTCAGAAATTAAGTTATGTGTAATAAAATGGAATGACATAGAGAAAAAGTACTGAACTAATTTATTTGATACTTTGTACAGAAGCCTGTGTTGGTAATGACAGCTTCAAGACGCCTCCTGTATGGAGAAACTAGTCGCATGCGTTGCTCAGGTGTCATTTTGGCCCATTCTTCCACACAGTCTTCAAATCTTGAAGGTTCTGTGGGCCTCTTCTATAAATTCTGAACTTTAACTCTTATTTTCTATTGGATTCAAGTTAGGTGATTGCTGGGCCATTCTAGCAGCTTTATTTTCTTTTTTTGAAACCAACTGAGAGTTTCCTTGGCTGTGTTTGGGATCATTGTCTTGCTGAAAAGTCCACCCTTGTTTCATCTTCATCATCCTTGCACTGTAGGTGTTGGGACTGAAGCAGCTAATATTAATTTCCACTGACTAGGGGCAGGATTGCTTTCTAGTTACTGATAGATTTCCGCCGGTGTCTTGGCTTTCCATGCCTTTTTGCACCTGCCCTTCTTCTTGTGTTCAATACTTTTTTCCATGTGTCATTCCATTTTATTAAACATAACTTAATTTCTGAACTTATTTGTTTTGTCTTCTTTGTATGTTTGGATTACTTGGGTTGTTACTGACATCTTGTGAAAATTTCAAGTCAACAGCAGCTTTAGAAATATATTTACTGAGAAAAATTGTGACGTGTTCAATACTTATTTTACCTGCTGTAAATAAATAAGGCGCAGAATTTGGGAGTAAAATTGTGATGTAAGACTAAATTATGACATTATAAGTGGGCTTTATGGCAAAACAAAGTGCTACAAAAGTGTTGAAAAGGCCCCTTTAATTTAATATTTAATGATGGATTGCCGATATTGACTATAATCTTTTTCCAAGAGCAGGTTACTGTCAATGATCTTATTTTTCCATATTAAATAGTTTAACATATATGGAAATTTTAATTTATGTATTTAAAATAGAGTTCACTTAAAGAGATGAAGACACTTTAATCTCTGTAGTTCGGCTCTCATAGTCAAGTGTTCATTGGTACTGAAGTGTTTTGGGTTTGAGAGTCTCTATAATGATGGATCTGATCTCAGACCTGCTCTTGACTGGAGTAGCACCAGCAGACATTAGACTCAATGGCTGTTGACGCTCACACTCACTAGGTTACATGGCCAACATCTCACTTGACTTTTAGCAGGATTAAATGTGAAGTTGAATCAGCAATAATTCCCAGAAACAAGTCTGACCTGGTTTCTCCTGAATAAATAAGCTGTATTATATGGTGCTGTAGTTGTTTTGTGTTGTTTCCTCTAATATCAGCCCTGACATTTAGACGAAGGTCAACATTGAGGTTAGGGTGAAAAACTGTGGAGAGAGCCACTAGTTACCCACTGAGTGCTAATGAGGTGTAGCTATGTGTTGATTTGGCCGAGTGCCAAAATTTAGGGTGCTGAAATCCCCAGAAATCTCCTCTTACACTCCAAACAAACATGAGAGTGTGACTGGGTTTAATAGTGCTGTTTGCTAAGCTACTACAAACAGTAGCAATATGCTAACAAACTCTCAAAACACTTTAGCAAACACATAGCAAAATACTAGCAACCACCTATCATACTCCCAAAACACCATAGCAAAATCATGTAGTAACACTTTATAGCAGCTATTCACTGTACATTAGCATCATAGCATCACATTTTACTCAAGCAAACATCACTCATTTTCATTGAAACTGTGAAAATCTAGTTGTATCGTGTCTCATAGTTGTCAGAACACTTGGTTTGAATTTTTAAATCAATGTTTAGAGCAAAATAAAATAATACTCATCTGTTCTCCTCTACATTTGCTATATTTATTTTGTTGAGGGAGTGCTTTAAGTTTATGAATGTTTTAGGCTCAAATAAGCTCAAGTCCAGGTTTGGCAGGAATAAAAGAAGAAAAGAACCTGCTGTGCCATGAGGAAGAGAAAAATAAAGCAGCCAAACAAACAATATGTCGCTTTAACTCGCATTTTTAAACTGGCATGGTTTCCCTACAATTCCAGGTTTCTGACAAAGCCACACATTGTTTTTCATGGACATTTTCAGGAAGTACCAAAAGAAAAGCAACTATTAATTATCCCTACAATCCGTTTGCTGTTGCACATTGTTTGTTGTGGTTTGAAGACGCTGCTGTGAAAGCACCTGACGACGCAGTTTAATAGTTTACTACAACTGAGGGAATTTTCTTTCCGTTCAGCCGTCCCTCGGCGCTTTAGTAAATATGCTGTGTCTTCCCAGCAGTTTCTGCTGATAATTTCACAGTCACACACTTTAAAGTGCAAGTTCACGGCTTTGAATATTTTTCTATTTCTGCCGCTTGTACACTTTCCATCCCTACATCAGCGCGGCTCCCGGTGTCAGCAGAGAGACAAAAAGTCAAATAACAAGCAGCTTCGCCTTTCCTCCTCTTCCAATTACTGATAAAGACGAATAGCAAATGGAGAGCAGAAAACTGCTGGAGTGTTTCAGGACAATGTCTGTGGCTCACTGATCTGTGTCATAATAATTCCACCCGGTCCAGAGTACTCTCTCACGGGAGGCCCAAGGAAAAAAATGTTTGTGTCCCTCCGTTCTGCTCCGGTGCGGCTCTGATTTGTAGCGAGCACCTGAATTTGACCACTTCTCACTGTTATTGCCTCTCGCCTCTAAAGACTTCTCTCCATTTCAGCAGCTGTGATTTGTGGATGAGCAGAATGGGCCGCAGACATCATTAGAGAGAGCTGATACTAGCACGACGCTCCAGCTGGAGCTGTAATAGTGGCTCACACTGGCTGAAATTGCGATTGATTGTGTTACCAGGTTAAGAACGGGAACACTGTGGGTTTGATGGAGGCTGTGAGAAGAGAGAGACCGGGAATGTGTTAGAGGAACATTCACAGGTGTCTGGGAATGATACGGCTGGTAAATGAAAAAGGGTTATGAAATGTGCAGGACATTACATAAGATGACTAACACACAGCTCTGTCACTGTGAGAAGACAAATCCTTACAGACAATTAAGAATGAAAACTTAAAACTTTAACAAACATTTATTTATTTAAACTTTAAACTCACTGACATAAATCAAACATGAAATGTTCAACTAACAAAAATATAAATGTATATATATATATATATATATATATATATATATATATATATAATTTTTTTTTTTTTTTATATATATATATATATATATATAATTTTTTTTTTTTTTTGAGAAAACTACCTAAAAAACTAGCAACAAATTCCACAAAACACTTTCATTTTACAGCTCCACACTCTTATTTCTCATCAACATTGACTCTTTTTTATCTACTTTTAGGTCTCCTAATGGATTTTCTGAGACTAGCCTAATTAAAACATAGCTAAGTACTTCATTAAGACTCAAGCTATGAACGAGCAACTCTGAGCTCTAAAATTTTATTATGCTATTGCTTTAGACTGATTCCAAACCATTTACAGAAATCTAACCCTGAGTATTAAAGCTGCCAGATGGATTATTGAAGGTCAGTTTTAATGAACACTTTCCAGTAATGCAGTCGTCTTGTTGAAGGGAGGAAAGGCTAGTTTGAGATAACAGAGGGAAAAAGTGGTCAGTGAATGTGTGAGACGAGCACAGAGCGTCATGGAGAGGTGGAGTGAACTGTGTGATAATGAGACGAGCTGAGAGCATCTGTTTGACCCTCTCTGGAGGCTTTTCTCCTCAGGCACCACTGCAGCTCCGTGAAGGGCTGCTCTCTTCTGCCCCGCTGCCTGTGTTAAGCGCTCAGATGTGAGAGCAGACCGCAGGGCGTCAGGGGTGCTGTGGACCAAGAACGAATCTCTCCACTTTAGCATGAACACACTTACAGAGACTCAGATTCATCCCCCTCTCCTCATATTCAGCCTCATGTGCTCCTGAGCTTAATAAAGGTCAGTGTTAAATAAGGGTCGCCATTCTGCTGTTCATTATTTCAGACCATTTCAAAAGACCATCTGTGATTTTTGTTGGTTTCTGAGTAGTTTGAGTGTCTCTGAAGACGAAGAAACTGACAAGCAAGAGTCGTGTCCCTGTATTGTTTTCTGTACGCTGCATTGGGAGATAAAATTCAGTGCTGTTTGAACTGGGTGCACAAAGTAAGAATAAAGAAGACTGACTTAAAAAAGAATGTGTGAGAAATATGGAGTCAAGGTGAATCCAGGAAGCACAACCTGAGATCAACTAAGCAAAAACAAATCATGATTTCATCAGGAAGTCACAGAATGTTATTAAAACACATATTAGCATATATTTCATGTGTTTGAAATAAAAACAGTAATTTTAGGTCTGTAACAATTTATTCAGCAGTGTGATTCATTCAAACAGCTTCATACTGAGGTGAAATGTGTGGCCCAGTTAGGCAACAGAACTGCACCAATTACCAAGCTGCAAACTGAGGCTCCACATGCAGAGACATCTAAAGGAAAACCAATGCAAATTGGGAAGATAATTTTGATCACTGATATCCAGGTGAGAGACTTTAAGGTCTGGAAACATTTCACATCAGGCCTTTATGATTTAGCTGGGTAGAAACCACTAGAAACAGAACACCTCAACATGAAAGTCTGTTTCATCAGCTGCTAATGAAACTCTCTGAACCTGCTCTAAATGCAGACCGGAATTACACCAGCACCACTGACGAATAAAGCACAAATCTGCGTCCTGACAAAGGGCGCCATAATTTATGCAAAAAAGACAACAAGAGAGATTCAAAGCAGTAAACTCAGGTGTCTTGGTTACCTGGATGTTTTTGATGTTAAGCTTTCAAGTTGAACTACATATTACCAAGCTTGGCAAAGAACTGGATATATTTTAATTTTAATTTTTTTAAAACATTGATACTACAGTAAAACAATGGTTTACCACAGTGCAGTAAACACTAAAACTGTTTGCGCTACAAACCAGTGTGTTTCGTCAGCAACAAACTAGTGTTTAAAAAACGCAGCTTTATGGACTTTTGTCTTTCATAAGATATAGTTTAGCAACATCACATGAGCAAGAATTTGAATTTGACCAATTCTTTGTAAATATAAATCAATACCAATTCAAACTATTTTGTGGACACATTGTAGCTTTAAAAGTATAATAAATGTGTAATAAAAGCCTTGTGTGTAATGAATTCTATGTTGAATCAAGCTATTTGTTTGATTAATTAATTTGTGCATCATTTAATAAGATACAAATGTATCTTTTGACAGCCCTGATTTAAATATAATATAAACTGATTTTATTGACTTTTAATTTAATTAATGCATTGCATTATTTAACAAAATATTTTGCAGCCCTAAATATTAATTGAATGTTGGTAACCAAACATTTGATGGTAGCCACTGACTTTTACAGGATTTTTCCCCCATAGAAATCAAACGCTACCATCAACTGTTTGGTTAACAACATTCTTCAAAAAAACATCTTTTGTGCTTAACAGAAGAAAGAAGCTCATACAGGTTTGAAACAACTTGTTTGAAATCAACTTTACTCTGTAGAGAAAATTATGACAGAATCATTGGATTTGGATGAACTATCCTATTAATACACAGTGGTGTGAATTGTGATTTTGGACCAATGAGATTTCACTGTGGGTGGGTCTTAAGTAATAGAATGTCCTGCTGTGAACACTGACAAGACTTGACAAGTGTTTTATTATATTCAGAAATAGGCTACTAACAAAACTGAATTGTATTGTAATCAAGCACGGACATGAAAACCACTGCTGAAAGCTGGAACTTCTGGTAAATCTAAGCAAGGATCTTTGGGAATTTCACCACGAGACAGAATTGAAACATCGAAATGTCAAATAACAAGAGAAACACACTCCACACACTCAGTATACTTATGTACATCTATTCCCTAATTAGTTTAATCCTTTGATGAATGTTCTGTCGATACTGTAATCCTGTTGAAGGAGAAAGTAGATGATGATAGAGTGTGTGAAAGTGAACAGACCCTCATCACATCAGTTTAACATGCTAAACAGTCTCACTATTAAAGAGTCCAGCACCAAGGTTAGGCCGGTTTAACTCTTATCTGAGCTATTAAACAGAAGAAACAAGACAGAGCTTTTAGCATTAACAGCTGAAGTGTGTAAAGCCTAAAGTGTTGACTTTGCTAATGCTGGATTGAAAGTTTGTTATTGTCACTGTTTCTGGGCTGTTGAGACCAACTTTTAACTGCTTTTTTAAAGTGATTGCTATTATGTTACTATAAGATTTATTCCTAAACAAAAGTCTAATGTTGAAGCTGGAGTCTTTTCTAGTAATGCAGAGTGTGATCATTAGAAATCTATGTATATAGTGCAGTAAATAATAATTAAAAAAAGTCTAGCAAGCATAAGGTGAAGTTAGCAATAGCATTATTATATTTCAGTTTAATGAGCTTTAAGCTTTAATTTTTATGGTCATAATTCCTCACTGAACTTGTCTGTGCTGCAGCAGCTGTTTGAGATCAAGTATACCAGGGTATACCAGAGTAAACAGATTCATGTGTCTTAATGTATTTTTAGTGCATTGAGGGTGAATAAGCAGGTTGCTAATTAACGGCCCTTACATGCCCTCTCACACAGAACTAGCATCAAAAGAACTAGCACTGCGCATGTTCATGAACTACTACTTCAAACACAGATGCACTGATGGTCATTAAGTGTAGTAATCTAATGAAGAAACTTCATTAAGTCTTTTCAGTGGTTTGGGGTTCAGTGTTTCTTCCTAACAGAGCTCTGTTTCCTCTGAGACATATACTGTGTAATCATAGTGAGTCATAACAACATCAGGCGATGTGTGCCCAATAACTACAGTATAAAATAATTGGAAATGTCTTCGCCTGTGGGGAGAACTGCGCTTGAAGGTGATATTTGTTAACTACTGTAGGTGTTGTGTGAGCACAGATTTTGTCAAATATGGTGGTAATTTCTGCTCTTCAACAGTTTCAAAGTCTAATTTTTATTGATTTGAACAAACTAAGTATTAAATTGAAGCGTGTATCTCTTTCTGAAATACTTGTACAGGAACAATGCCTCAAATAATGTCTTGTTGGGCAGATGTGTGCTATTACTTTACTAAACTATCAAACTTACTACTTTCATCTGGTGAAAACACTTACAAAACATTGAATGATGGAGCTGAGTCATATCTATAAACAAGAATACCGTAAAGACTTGGTTGAGGGCTCTTTTGAGATGAAACCTGTAAATAACCAACTACATCTTACTAGCAACACATATTAAAAATAATACTAAAAAGGCATACTGTAAAACACCAAATAGCAGCCATATAGATAGATAAACACAGACAGATGAATAGAAGGAGACACATAAGAGAAGCAAAATGTAGGGATGCAAATATTCTTTTCTAGTCTGCCGCTCTATGTACAGACAAGTGTCTAACTGATTTTTATGAAGTGAACCTTACCAGAGAGCAGGTGTGCGCTAACAGACAGAACCCTGCTGTGAGAAAAGCTTCACGTTCACTTCCTCCCACCTTCTTCTGCCATACTTCCTGTGTCACCCCAGGACCGCTTGCTCTAAAACAGCCTCAAAGAGCGGCGCAGGTAACTAGACGTCAGGCTGTGTGTGTGTTTGTGTGAAACAGACTGAGGTGTGAGAAATGTGATGAATAATTGCTTTAGTGGAGCTAGTGGAGGTTCTGCTCTCTGAAAACACAAGCTGTTTGTTTATTTTGATCTTGCTGTTTTTCCAGACGCTCTTGTTACTGCGTCTCCTGCTATTCACCGTGCCCTGGTCTACACATCCCCTCTGTTTTGCCCCTCTCATCTTCCCCTTGCAGATACCTTCAGCCTCTTTTAATAGCAGATGTGAAAGAGTGAATGACAGGGAGAGGTGGAATTTCTCCAACTTTGCATCATCATGGTTTCTGCAATGTTACAGCACTGTTCAATCCAAAAGAGTGAAGCTTTACATATCAACTTTAGGTACTGTGATTTATAATGGCTTAGTTTACAGCAGTAGACAACAAAAACTATCCAATTTCCAAAAAATAGAAGGACTGTGGATATACTAGGATACAATGATAGTATGTAATATTGTGGTACTTGTGCCATTGTACAAAAGTATTACTGTATTCATATATGTGACCCTGGACCACGAAACCAGTCTTAAGTTGCACAGATATATGTGTAGCAATAGCCAAAAATACATTGTATGGGTCAAAATGATCGATTTGTTTTTTAATGCCAGTAATCATTAGGATATTAAGTAAAGATCATTTACTATATATGTACTATGTACTATATTTGTAACAGTTTTGGTCTCCAAATCTGATTAGATGGGAGACATCGCAATACATTATAGCCCATCAGTTTTAGGACTTTTCAGACTCTTGTGGGTTCTGTCTGTAGGTGTCAGTAAGTGTGAGATTGAATCACTCAACTGATTCGTTCCAAATCACTGATTCATTCAGAAAATAATCAAGTATGAATGAGTCATTGAATCATTCATTCAAA
Organism: Cyprinus carpio; assembly: GCF_018340385.1. Lineage (NCBI taxonomy): Eukaryota > Metazoa > Chordata > Actinopteri > Cypriniformes > Cyprinidae > Cyprinus > Cyprinus carpio. The sequence goes on from NC_056600.1 coordinate 17,146,057, forward strand.
CTAACGGTTTAAAACACTGATTCATTCAGGAACTAGTCGCATATGAGTGAGTAATTGAATCATTCAACCAACTGATTTGTTTAAAGTGCTGATTCATTTAGTCAAGTTTGAAATAGCCATTGAAACGTTAACTCAACTGATTCGTTTAAAACGTTTCTGTGGTTAGATTTGGAAATATTTTCATTAACATAGCAAAAACAGAAAGTAAATGTCATTATTGTTTTTACAATGTAAATATTACCCTTTTTTTCTTGAACAGTTGTTTGAATGCAATATCTCACTGGATAAGGTGGTGTTTTTCCGAATGTCATTATATATTCGGTAAACAACATGCATCTTCCCGTGATATTGATTATGTATATGTGTTATAGGAGGTCATATGCCTGGTTATAACGATTACTTACAGTTAATAGTTGCAGTAATTAACATATATTTGTCTGTTTCCCTTTCAAAAGTAGTCCCCTACTTTTTCAAAAGTAGGCTACAGTTAAAGTACCTAGATATATATAAAAAGTTTATCATATTTACATACTGATCTGGGCTTTGAGGTGTTTCGTCTTGGTCTGGTTTTGTATCTTGGAATTTGTGATGAAGTTGGTTGAGTTGAAGTACAAGTACTTTTGTCTCTCTCTTCAAGAGCATCGGTCGTGTAATTGCAATATGAATCTGTACAAAAGCCCAATTAAAAGAGCATCAAGTCTCTCGTCCACAAAGAACATTTAAAATGGTCAATTAAACCTGGTTTACTCTTCAGTTGTTCACCTTTGCATTGCTGTTTTCATTGTTCTTTGCCTCTTGAATGAGCTCGTCACTCCATCATTTCTGCGTAAAAGTGAAATATTAATCATGTGTGAATGTACTATCCTAATGGGGGCTCGTCATTATCAGCAAAGCATCTGACTGCTACTCACTTTTAACGCAGATTCTTTTTCAGCCTTTTTGCAGCCCTGCAGCTTTATCAGTCACCATGACGATTAAAGCTTCCTTCCAAAACTCTGCAGCTGCTTTCAGCCCAATTCATGAAACATGCAAATAAGACACACACACACACACACACACACACACACACACACACACACACACACACACACACACACACACACACCAACCCGGCGGATAATCATGTTACAGCTTTCAACAGTTCCTCTTCCTCTGTGGCTGATTATAAGATGTGGATTTAACAGCGCCAGAGGTTTAAATGCTTCTGTTCTCATTGGCAAATGAATGGTTCCTGAGATGGGCTGATGGAGGTGGAGGCGTTTAAACAGCTGATTCGCCGTCTGATGTGTCAATGATACACTGACTTGAGTAAAGGAGCTATTTTAAATATGTTTGGAGGGAAATATGATTATGGAGCTGCGTGTCTTGTTGTTTTGCTGTGTCTGGTTTTGGGTTTAAAATTAAATGATCTTTGATTATAGCAATTAGATGATAAATGCATTTGATCAAAAGCTATTCCACATCAGATGATATCTGGGATTTGAGGTTTTGTTCAGTTGTGTAGCACAGAAGAACATTTGTCTGTTGTTAGAACATCATTTACAGTGAACAAGATCATATCATATGCAGTGGTGTCACAATACTTGGAAAGTGTTTGGTTTGATTGAGCTGATAGAACATTGTTTGCTATATTTGTTTACCCTTACTTGTTGTTGCATTGTATCACAATCCTGGTTTCCCGTCATTGAGCTTGGATCTTCCTCACTGTGTGCAGATCTCCTGGCAGTGCCGAAGCATCCGTATGCAGCCATGGAGAACTGGGGCCTGAGTGTGTTTGTGGAGCAGAAGATCTTGTTGAATCCTGACGTTTCTTCCTTCTCCTATCAGATGGAGCTCACCATGGTGGTGGTGCACGAGATCTGCCATCAGGTAAACACACTGGAGTAACATGAGCATATGAGATGCTGTGTAGTTGTTTTACGGTCAGTAAAACTTAATCTTGCTGGTTTAAAGATGACAGAACTTCAGATTTATACATATAGCAGGAGTATCAATATCTTATGAGTAATGAGACTACAAAATGGACTAATTTAGTCCAATTATATCAGTGGATCAGTTCGAGTCACTTTTCTGACATCTTGTGTTGTTCATTTCATGACCATTGAAGTACTGCACCTCCATTTAAGATGCAAGACTTCAATCAGGCAAGAAAATTACCCATTCTGTTTGAGGCATCTTATCTATATCTTTCCCAGCAGTGATTCAGACCATGATTCAAAAGATCTCTCTTTTAAAACATGGTGCATTTCCTTTTAAACCATCACGCACATTACAAGCTCTCCGGTTTGGACTCAGCATATCCCGTCAATGCTGTTTGGTGTCCTCTGAGAAAAATAAAGCAGTTGTAGAATCATAATTATATAAAATTTAGCACCTCTCAGGACCTGTATTCATCATCTAAAAAAAGCCAGTGCAGAATTCATTGAAAGTAAGGCAGAAAGAGAACATCTCCAGGAGTCAGAGAGTAACAGAAAGTGTGAAGATAGTCAGTTGTTTAGTTAAAGAGCAGAACAGCAGGAGATGTAATTGGACATCTGGAGAATTTGATGCACAACTCATATAAAAAGAGCTTTTCCAATGGGAATGTGAAAGTAAAGATTTCTTTCCTTCATACATCTTTTTTTCTTACTCTGTTTTTCTCCCTCTACAGTGTTTCACTTGTCTTTCTTGTGTTAAATAACCTTTTTTTGTATATTTGCATCATTGCAGACTATTAGACACAGAGCAAACAAGCAGCTTTTTTATTTTGGCAATGAAATAATGTTCAGTAAATGACTTTAAGCCCACAAATGCATCATCCTCATGAATTGTAATGGAAATGGTGGATTTATTCATTGCATATGCTCATTTTCCACCGGCTTTTGTTTGCAGCTCTTATGTTGCTGAGAACCTTTGATTTTAGTGTCTTTTGTTATGGTGGATTATTTATGAGCATGTTGGAGATGTTCTGCGCTCTCCAGTATTGTTCTGGATTCATCTCTTGAATAGTCTTCCTCATGTGCTGCTGAATCGCAGCTCTGCATTGTGTTCTAGATGCCGTTGTTTTGATAAAAGCTCAATGAGCGGGAAGAAACAGCATGTCTGCAGTTCTTTCCTTTTTGTTTGTTTTCATTTTTTGAATTATTTTTAGGGAGAAGAAAATAAAGGGACAATACCCTCATCTCTCATTTCTGCACGGATAATACAGCTTTGTCTGAACTCACTCTGAACCTTATACAGTATCAGGATATTAAATCAGAAAAATAAATAACAAACATAAATACAATAAAAATCAACATATACAAATAGACTAACAAAATAGAATCAAAAAGAACAACAAAAGAACAACAACAATACAACAATAATAAACAAGTGCTGTGACAAGTCTCAGTTAGTCTAGCACATTGCATATAGCAATGATTTAAAAAAATATATATTTAAATAAATAAGACCAAAACTAATAGAACAGGTATGTGCTACTATTAATTGGTCAGGTGATGGCAAAAAAGATGTGACTATTTTTTAAAAATTAAAAAAGACTAAACACCCAGCATCTAAAATTCAAACAGCCAGGTCGTTCCACCAGTTGGGGACAGTCCAGGAAAAAGGTCAGTGAGAGTGATTTTGTGGCTTTTTGGGATGGCACCACTAGACATCGTTCATTTGCAGAACGCAAGCTTCTGGAGGGTGTGTTGGTCTGAACTAGCGAGTTTAGATATACTGGTGCAGCACCAGTGGTTGTCTTGTATGAAAGCATCATAACAAAGAATCAGAACCTAGAAACTAATTCCAGCCACTACAAGCAGACATAGAAAGCTTGATACATAAACATGTGACGTCAGCATCATTCAGATGAAGATCACTCTGGCTGCTGCATTCTGAATAAGTTGCAGAGGCTTGATAGTACATGCAGGGAGGCCTGCCAAGAGAACATGACAATAGTCCAGTCTGGAGAGAATAAGAGCTTGGACAAGGAGTTGTGCGGTCTGCTCTGTTAGGATGGGTCTAATCTTCCTAATGTAGTATAAGGCAAACCTGCAGGACCGAGCCGTTGTAGCAATATGGTCTGTGAAGCTTAACTGATCATCCATCTCAACTCCAAGGTTCCTGGCTGTCCTGGAAGGAGTTATGTTTGACGAACCCAGCTGTATAGAGAAGTTGTGATGAAGTGAAGGTTCGGTTGAGACCACGTGCAGTTCTGTCTTATCAAGGTTGAGTTGAAGGTGATGAACCTTCATCCAGCCAGAAATATTTGTCAGACAGGCTACTGTCAGATCATCTGGTTGGAATGAGAAGTAGAGTTGAGTGTCATCAGCATAGCAATGAAAGGAAAAGCTATACTTCTGAATGGCAGATTCTAAAGATCATATGAAGATGGAGAAGAAAAGTGTTCCAAGCACTGAGCCTTGAGGAACCACAGTAGCAAGAAGTTGTGACTTAGAAACATCACCCCTCCAAGACACCCTGAAAGACCTACCAGAGAGGTAAGACGAACCACTGGAGTGCGGTTCAGAGACGCCCATCTTCATGAGGGTGGACAGGAGGATCTGGTGGTTAATGGTAAGATCCAGCAAGATGAGTACTGAAGATTTGGAAGTTGCTCTTGCCAGTCTCAGAGCTTCAGTAACCGAGAGCAGTGCAGTCTCAGTTGAGTGGCTGTTTTTGAAGCTTTTGGTTGCTGTCCAGGAGGTTGCTTTTTTAAAAAAAACATAGAGAGTTGGTTGAACACAACTCGCTCAAGTGTCTTTGCAATGAACTGAAGAAGGGATACAAGTCTGTAGTTTTCTAAAAGTGCTGGATTTAGAGAGGGTTTCTTAAGCAGTGGGGTTACCCGAGCCTGCTTGAATGCTGCGGTAAATGTACCAGAGTGAAGAGATTTGTTGATAAAGAGAGTGAGCGCGGGTATAACTGAAGAAGAAATGGCCTGAAGGAGGTGAGTGGGGATAGGATCAAGCGGGCAAGTAGTTTTATTTTTATGATATTTTTAGAGCTGAAATTCATGAGGGTATCCCAGATCAGACTGTTCTCTGCATATAAACCCCTGTTTTATTATCAGAAATAATTGAAAAGAAGCAGCAGTGGAGGCTGGAGCTATAATATTGACTAGTGATGTTGTTAACAGGCAGAAAACTGAAATATGTCCAATACTGTCCTGCATTACATTAACGTCCCCACTGAATTCACATTTATGTACGCATATAGCACACTGTAAAGCTGAAATCTAGTGTTTGTGCTTCAAAAATGATATTGGCAGTTAGTTTGTAATTATTACTCAGGCTCTAGATAAGTTTGAAGTACTATTTTACTGTTAGTACCAGTATGCTATATATTCTTTTGACTACAATCTACCGTTTTACTTTGTTATACATGTTTTGTACTGTATTGTATACTATTTTAATAAAAACAGTATCCGGTATACAACAGACTGTTTTACAATGTTTTCCTATAGATTCGTAAAATGCGATTCATAAGGAAACGTCTGATTTTTAGGGAAAAAAGTAAGCATGAAGGTCCACCCTAAACCTATAACTGTCAATGAGGCATGTGATGGTACAAATGCATACAAATTATCCACCAATTCGCGAAAATGCTTGTAAAATTATGGTTGAACCACTGATGTCACATGGTTTATTTTAAGGATCTCCTTGCTAAGTTCCTGAGTCCTGATCATGTAAATCCTTGCAATCTATGGTAGGGTCAGAGAGCTCTCGGATTTCATCAAAAATATCTTAATTTGTGTTCTGAACGATGTTCTTACGGTTTTGGAACAACATGAGGGTGAGTAATTTTCATTTTTGGGTGAACTATTCCTGTCAGATTAAATATTGAAATCATGTCAGTCCAAATTAGCTTTAAACACAAGTGTGTACAGTAGGTGTGCTTATTTACAGTATGAATGAGAAAAAGACAGTGGAGAGTAAAAGACAGAGATTAGCCGTCACACGTTTTGAATTCCACTGTAGGCTGTTTCACTCTTTTGTGTCGCAGCTCTCTGGAGCTTCTGCTCATCTTTATGTTTTTAATTAAGACGCCATTTTCTATTCAAACTGTTTCTCTGCTTCATTCTCATAGGAATCATTGTCATAAAAATTTAAATAGAACACTGCTAATTGTTTTACAGTGTAGATTAACTCAGCTGTGCTCAGAGCGTAAGAGTGGGCGGGCTTATGCTCACCTGTCATATTGATTGACACATTCATTGTGAATGCATTAGATCAGTCCTCATCCCGCGCTTATCTGTCATATATTAAAAGGTCTGTCTGTGCTCTAATAACTGGAGCTGGTGGCAAAGTGCCGGTGTCTGATAAATCACTTTTGTATCTCGTTGCTCGCACCGACTGCCTGCGGAGAATTGATTAGTGGACGACAGGCTGTGTTTTTTATTGCATAAGTTTATCCTTTGGCTCTCTGGGGCTCAGGACCACCTCTCTCTCTATACTGGCTCATTTTAATGTCAGATGTTGTAGCAGTGGATTGTTAGTAGATTTGCCCCCACCAGCGATGGGGTTTATATGTCACAGACGCTCAATCACGGTTAAATTCTCATCTCATTTCAGCCTCTCAGATTAAATGATGCTGCCACAGCCCTTCATCTGCAGTTATTCAGCCAATAACACAAGCCTATTAGAGGCTGATACAGCTGATGTTGAGTTTCTTATTTTAAACCGATTGGAGAGGTGACATTCTGCCCTCTGGGTTTGAACATGATAGGAAAGTGAGGTTTCAGTTCTTATACTTCACATACATCTCAAACCTTTAGACATTAAATATAAGTTACACATTAAATATAAGAATGAATGTCTGAATCTGTCAGTGGAACTGAGTATTGACTAAATGACTCACGTCTGTTGGCTGGTGTTTTTTTCTCTCCTCATTTATAAAAGATGGCGTCTGTAAACACATAGGAAATTGGGGATTTCACACTCTCACTCTGAATACTGACAAATACATTTTTTTAAAACTCAAAATAGGGGGCTTAAAGTTTTCTTATTGTGTTTTTGAGCAGTTTTCAATTATAGTTCATTTAGTTTGGGTTTACTGAGATCCAGGATAAACAGTCACATTTGTTTTATTAGCTCAAACAAGAAGTGGGATGGTGGCTCTGTTCCAGAACCTAGTGAGCTGGCTACAAAGAGAGCTGCCTTTTAAGGAAGAGTCTTCACTGAAATTGCCTCATATGTGATGTAAAGTGTCTGAAACTTGATGCTCATTATTCATTTCAGTAGAGTCTGATGTTAGCATGTTGCTAAGCTAAGATCAAATAGAAAAAACAAAAAAAAAAAGATTTAATAGTGGTGATTTTAATGATGCCATTGGAAGGTTTTCTCCATTTTCAAATGTCCTATATATACTGAAGTATAGAGGTATAATGTGAACTCTTCCCTGCACAACTTCCTCCAGAGTATCTGTTAATGAAGCAGGTGGGCTGCAGAATCCTTCTGTTTAGCTTTCGTCTCAGAGACACTGTTGAGGACGTAATTGAGCGAGGGTCCCATGGTTCATACTGTTCATTGGCATTCTAGTGTTGCCGAACTGCTTAATCAGGCACAAATGCAAAATGCAAGCTGTCAGAACCCCAACAGATCTCTTACCTATCTATCTGTCTGTCTATCTGTCTGTCTATCTGTCTGTCTGTCATCCTTCAAGATTTCACAAATCCATCAGTTTTGTTTGCTCTGCAGCTTCAGTCTTTTTAAACGCAATACATGACAGGATGTGACTCACTATCCTGGTTCACTGTCATTAGCGTCAGAACATCTGATAAATCAGAAGAGGGCAGAAAAAGTCTGTAAACCTATGGGAAGTCACTTGATGTGTGACTAGCAGAAGGTTCCTCTGAGAGCAGAATGCCAGCTGTCTTCTCCACGCTATCAGTCCATGTGTCTGAGCCACAGATGAACGTCCCCTCAGACGCTTTGAGCTGCTGTATGATGTCATGTTCAGATGAAAGAGGTCTGACTCCTACAGAGGTTTGTGTGCTGCAACAATGAGATCCGGCGTTCAGTAGCACATCTGCTTGATGGCCTCAGAGTCTGGAAAATATTCAGCCCATTTAGAACTGCAGTGTTGCATCTTTTCCATTCAATAGCCCTGTTTTGCACACTGTCATCTGCACACAATGGCAGGGGTCATTTGGATTCTTTCTACCTTCCAGATGGGATGTTTCATAATCGAATTCTTATTTTTCTCTGTTCTGTTCTTTACGGTGTCCTTGGCGAAGTGCCCAGGTATGAATGCTGTGAAACAGAAAAATGTGCTTTAATTGCGTAAATGTAGGTAATTGATTGTTTAAGCCACTATTAATCATAGTTCAGAAGCTCCGCTGGGTTCTCATTGTTCTGTGAAGCCTTTTGTGAACAACTTTTCTGTTAAACCAGAGTGCAACTGTTTATTAGAAGTGTTTATTTGCACTTCTACTTCTAAAGAGCACAAGGTATTTTTTTATGATATATTGGAGTTTTCTAATAAAATGTGTTTGCCAGTAGATATAATATGCTTTTGCAGATATTGGATGAATACAAGTGTGGATAAAAAGTACTGTCCAAATAAACTTTGGTTTCAGTATACCCATAAGCACTTTTCTTGTACAAAACAACAAAGGTTTGTTGTAATTCTTCACCAGTGAACATGAAATCAATCTTTTGTAATGGTCACTCTGTTTTCTGTTGATGATTGATTGTTCATTTTTTCTCTTCTAGTGGTTTGGGGATCTAGTCACACCAGTTTGGTGGGAGGATGTTTGGCTGAAGGAGGGATTTGCGCATTACTTTGAGTACATCGGGACTGATTTCCTCTTTCCAAAGTGGAACATGGTGAGTTTTTGTTGTTGCTATTGTTTTTATTGATCAGAAGGAATCACTGTAATATTCAATATTTTTTTTCTTAAATGTATCATTTATAACGTGGATGGAATGGGAAAAAAGGTTCTGCTTCCTGTGACATCATGTGACACAAAAGATTTATATCATAATGTACACATAGTCAAGCTATATAGTGAAAGGTATATGGTTTTCAGGCTGTTTAGATGTCTGAATCTCTTAAAACAAGAGCAAATCTTTAATTATTTAAGCATTTCTTCAAGTACTAAGATTCCACTGAGCAGAAAGCAACAATCCCTTCACAGTGCATTTGAGGTACTAGAATCTGTTCTTTGTTCAGTTTCAGCTGCAAAATGTTGATAACACCCTGACATTGATATAAATTTGGTTCTGGTTTCTGTGGTTTTAATTAAAATAAATACATAAAACGCTTTTTAATTTATATGTAGAGTGTTCTTACATTTTCAAACTGAAAATTAGCTGAAATGACAATGTTTTACAATGCCATATAATGACAAGTGTGCATTTGATCTCACTGACAGTAGCGAATTAGCATGCCAAATAGGGGCATTCATGGACTGGTTCATTATGAGCTTGTAAAGAACAAATTGTTCAAACTGTTTTAATGGTTATTATGAGCACAGTTTGAGTTTGACTCCATGTGCACAAAGAATCATACGCTGAGCTCTGTTATCAAAAGCTTCTATTTCAGTCCTGTTTCATTGCCAGAGCAGCCGGTGCTTATGCTGTCTTATTTTGTTGTGTTGCAATGACACTTTAGTATACAAGTAGTTGTCTCCAGATCAATTATCAAAGGAGAGCTGTGAAATAATAGTGCTAGATTGACGAGTTTCTGCTCATGATGCATTCTGACAGGTTTGAATACTTTGCTAGTCACAAAATGTGCAAAACTTATTCAGTGAGAAAAGACAAACTACATTAGTATTGCCACACCTCTGTGATGATAGTCTGAATTAAAACTGCTAGTTTACTGCAGAGCTTCACAGAGCTGGAATTTGTGCTAAAGCTGCCATAAAAAAAAAAAAAATAATAATTCAAGTCCAGCACACAGACTAGAGCACAACATCTAAACCAAGTGCAATGTAAAAGTCACATAGTCTAATGCGTCATCCAAATCCATTTTCTACATCCAGATGGGTTCATGTTCGGAGAAAGACAAAGCATGGCTTCAATTTACAATGCTCTGTCATCTCACAGGAGCCACAGGTTCAGTGATTCTCTGAATGGTTGTTTAACTGCAAAGAATTTTGAGACTATTTTACCAGACCAGGTGCGTCCAAACCATCATCTCATGATATTCCTGTTGGATAATAAACAAATCCAGGAGTGTTTGTGAACATCAGGAGGAAGTCAGACACCTTCCATGGCTTCTCCAATCTCTACATCTGAACATTATTAATCTTTCATTGGAAATTCTGGAGTACAGAGTCATGGCGAGAACAGGATTTTAACCTTCTTCCCCTAAAAATCTTCCTACAGTTCCCACATATCCCACAGTGACCATCCTACAGTTCTTCTGAAGGTGTTTCTCTTTATTATGATCTGGTTATCAGTATATATTAAATTTACTGATGAATGTCAGTTTAATTATTGCAGCAGAACATACACTATGACGCTACACTCAACACATTTTCTTGTTTGTTAACTGCTCAAATTCTGCTTATCACTGACATTTCTTAATAAAATCCACTTTCAGGTTTGTTAAAGAGCATAATGCTATTCCAGTCCAGCTTTAGTGGCCAATAATGCAGCCATTGTAATGCAGTTGAGGCTTCACTCTTAAATGCAATAAGTATACAAGTCATCAGCACAACAAAATGTAGCCCATTTTACCAATGTTTATGACACTGAGGGCTTCCAATGTTTGTGACACTTTGCTATGAATTAGCAGATAATAAGCCCCATAATCATTGCTCCAAAGCCAGGCATCACTGCTGTCTCTTCAGGTGCATCTACAGCAGGTGATGATGTTGAGACGCTAATAAGCAGGATCTAAATGAAGTATCATTGGACGTAAACACCTTGTTGAGGGCACATATGGTCCAGATGGAAGCTCTTCTCATTGCACTCATTTTATAGTGCACACTACGTGACTTGCATCAAATCAGCTCTACATCACCAGCTGTTCTATTTTTTTCTCAATCTGTATGTTTCTCTTTGTATTCACATTCAACATAATGTTGTACATTTTCTTGAAGGCCTTATTTGCTATTGATTATGTGTATCTATGCACATTAACCTTTATGGCTCATATTAGTTTGGATAATAAATTAACTGCCCATCAGAAAATAAGACGGATGCTAAGACAGCTGTCACACGGTGTTATCTACCAGAAGACAACTTAAGTAATGATATAAATAGCTTGAGAAATTAGCACACTGATTTCTCTAGAAGTCTCCATTTTCTCCAAGGTCTTCACTCTGAAGTTAAATATGAGGGATAAATTATTGCAGCAGTCCATTAAGCATAACATGTGCCAGTTTTTAATGTTTCACGAATATCTAAAGTTAACTGTACCTCAGATGTAATTTCTAAGGGAAATTTTACCCTTCATTAGCTGATCAAAAAGAAATTAACGAGCTATAGCCATCCAGAAGACAGTTTGATCTACAAATATTGTAAAAAGCTACAGATCAATCTTAGTTCGGAACTCAGATACCTGTAAATCAGTGTTGCCAAGTCTGCGGTTTTCCCGTGGAATTGGGCTACTTTATCACTGTTGTTTTTCATATCCGTGGGTTGAAGCAACCCCAATAATGCGATATTTAGCCCCTGAAATGCGAATTTTACTGGGGAACCCCACCAAAAAAGTGTATTTTACCCCTGGAACATGATTTTTAACAGGGGACTACCTCGAAACGCGATTGGGCTATATGGGCTAGTTTTAAGTAGCAGTTGGGTGGGTTTTGTTGTGAAAACCTGGCAACCCTGCTGTAAATATTCTCTGTATGGATTTGTATGACTTTGTAATCGATCAGGGTCAGAAATGAACTTTTCCATTACGGGGGCCACATTTGCCCCCAAGAATTTATTTCAAGGGACTTTTTTACTTAAAGACAACTTTAATAATTATCTCTAAAATGTATATATGTTTATTTATTTTTTATTTTTGGTTTATTTTGCTGACATTTTTGCTCTAAGACCCCATTAATTTCCGACCCTGAAAGTAACCAGGATTCACTATATTAGTAGAAAATGTCTTATTGTATTGACATAAAATTATGAATGATTCTGATGTATATTTGTTTTTTGATTCATTTCCATACGTTGTTTGTTTGAGCTCAAATCCCTTGATTAAAATATCTGTCTCTCTTGGATTAATGTCTTCAACGTGATTCTTAATCAAGCTGCCAAAAGCTTTAATGGGCAAGAATTATTCATAATGATGCAGAATAAAGGTGCAATAAAACATTCAGAGTATCAAAGCCAGATATGTTTATAGCAGCTGATAGTTTGCTGGCTTTCTCTTATAGTCACACACTTTTAATAAATACATAGATGAGAAAATAATAAAATATGAATTTAGTGTCATTTTGAATTTGATAACTCAGTGCAGAGATTTCGCCAGAGAGCCCAGTATGAAGATGTTCTGGATATAAACCTGCAGTGTAATGCTTTCATATATAATTCATGTGATTCATATTTCATCCATTTTCATGTACGGTAACTGGCAACCGGCCACATTCAAATGAGTAACAGGAAAACAGTGTCACTGCAGAAGCACAATTTACTGAAATGTATAAGAGTGTGTGATATTACATCCATGATGTGTTTATATTATTTTTTAACATCTTCTGAAAATAGAAGTTGTTCAACGAAACTGGATTGAGAATTTATTAATATATTTAAATATTTAATGAACATTGCATATCTGTGATTATTCTGTGTATATTTACATTATACACAAAGGTTATTCGAGGAAAAATAATACCATTATATTTTTGTATTCAACTGCCTCCTTGTGGTTTATTTTCTGAGTCTATTATTTTTAAGAAGTTAAAAATCAGGGAAAATAGGGAATAAGCTGGTATCAGAGTAACATCTTCCTCATGTGCTGCAGAACGACTGACTGTATTTGAGATCATGACTCTCTGCTGATCCACAGACACACTGAATGATGAGGGTCTTTTTCATCTGACCCAAAACTTCTACCTGTCTTTATAGTGAATCCTACAGGGAGACATTTGATCAGAGACCCTCCGAGACCCTCTGCATGAATCACACACACACACACACACACACACACACACACACACACACACACACACACACACACACACACTGAGTGTTAGCAGCAGTGTTTCTCTCATGAGTGAGTCGTGTCGGCTCTCGTGTGTTGGCAGTGAATGTTCATCATATCAGTGGATTGTGGGAAGCTGCTACAGATATAAAGTCTTCAATCGTGAGAAATACGAGCAGGATTGTCCTATAACCACTTTTAATTTCATTTATAGAGCAACTCAAAATGATTTTTAATTATGCAAATAAAACAGAAGCTTTTATGTGACACTTTTATGTGTTTGATACTGTAAAACAGAATAAAGTCTCTGTCCGTCTGTCATCCGCAGGAGAAGCAGAGGTTTCTGACTGATGTTCTTCATGAGGTGATGTTACTGGACGGTTTGGCCAGTTCTCATCCGATCTCTCAGGAAGTGTTTGAAGCCACAGACATCGACAGAGTGTTTGACTGGATCGCGTATAAGAAGGCAAGAGAATCTCTCATCAGCTCCTACAGGCTTCAGCTGCATGATGGAAATGAATATAAACCTTTAATATCGAGCTGAGCTGAATGAACTGGTTTATACTCAAAGCTGAACATTGATAAAGTTCAGTGAAATTCCACATTCAGTTCTGTTTTCTACAAACAGTCAGCAGAAGAGAAACCATGTCTTTTTAAAACAACACTATTGTTGGTTTAAATCAGTCAGTTATTTATGTCAGGACTTCACCGTTAAACATAATCTTTTATCAAGTCCAGTAAACACCTCCATTTGCTCGTTATTTTTCTTCCAGCTAAAGACTTCTCAGTATATCTTTGTGAATTGTAAATGGAGTCGCGTTGTTATAAGCCTCTTCACATACACTAGAAAACAGTTTAATTAAAAGCTTGTTTTTCAGTAAGCCGGGGACAGAAACTGTTACACTGAGAGATTGTGAGGTTTTGTGTCCTCTGGGGACTTCAGCTGCACAATAAACATTTCATCTCAGACCAGACGACGTCTAATTACCTCTTTCTTACTCGAACACTCTTTAAATAACTCCAGCGCCCAAATACAACCTCTCATCCTGAACATCTGAAAGCCATTAAAGGCACAAAGAGCAGTAAAGAAAAACAATTGTCCTCTATCAGAGTTCAAACCAGATAAAATCTTCCATCCAAAGAAGATTCGAGTCTTTGCTTCAACCCTCTCTCCAGCTGTCAATCAATGCACAGCTGGATTCTGATTGGTTCTTGCTGTTCCTCAAGCCCCTCCCCCTATTTCCCTACAGGCTCTGTGGTGTTATGAACTCTGTCAGTCAAACTGCAGTAATCCTGACACCCAGCCGTCCCTCATCACTTCCTCCTCACACTCGAAGAACTCTGATATCACACGACACATCCCATGAGTCCTCAGCGCTAACAGGAAGTGACACTCATCACACAGGCTGTGGAGGGATGGGAGTTAGATGCTGTCAAATGAGCATGTCAAAGTCACTCAAAGTCAAAAAGATACAAATTTATGAAACTGCAGAAATCAGCAGGACGAGTGTCATGGAGTTCTTGTTTAGATGAACCTTGAATAAAAAAAGAACTGCTAGAAAAAAGCATGGTCATAATTAAATTAACTGAAATTTTATTAAATATTGTTGAACAGTTTCTGCTGTGCACAAGCATGTCAATTTAATTTAATTTAATTTAATTTAAAATAATCTAATTTAACTTAAATCAAAAAAAATAAAATTAAAAAAAAAAAAAATCAAAAATTCTAATTAATATTTCAACAGTCGTTAATAACCACAAATTCAAAAGTAGTCCCACCACAGGTGTAAATGAGGAGCTTTTACTGAATGTGTGTGTTTTTGTGTCTGCAGGGAGCCGCTCTGATCCGAATGCTGGCTAACGTCATGGGACAGCCGCTATTCCAGAGAGGCCTCAATGTAAGTCAGTAGTTTTCTTTCATCTTCTCTCTTTGTGGTCACAGATAATTTCACATGTATGTATGTTTTACTCCTAATGTGCTATGAATATGTTTATAAGGCTCTTTTTATGAATTAATACATTCTGCATAAATGCAGCTTGAAGAGAATTGTGGCATAATACCTGAAATGCTTCGTTTAATTAATTTTTTGGTCATAATTAAATTAAACTGAAATTTATTAAATATTGTTGAACAGTTTCTGCTGTGCACAAGCATGTCAATTTAATTTAATTTAATTTAATTTAATTTAATTTAATTTAATTTAATTTAATTTAAAAGCAAAAATTCTAATTAATATTACAACAGTCGTTAATAACCACAAATTCAAAAGTAGTCCCACCACAGGTGTAAATGAGGAGCTTTTTACTGAATGTGTGTGTTTTTTTGTTGTGTCTGCAGGGAGCCGCTCTGATCCGAATGCTGGCTAACGTCATGGGACAGCCGCTATTCCAGAGAGGCCTCAATGTAAGTCAGTAGTTTTCTTTCATCTTCTCTCTTTGTGGTCACAGATAATTTCACATGTATGTATGTTTTACTCCTAATGTGCTATGAATATGTTTATAAGGCTCTTTTTATGAATTATACATTCTGCATAAATGCAGCTTGAAGAGAATTGTGGTGTAATACCTGAAATGCTTCTCAGTTAATTTTTTTTTTAAAAACCCGATCCTTGTTAAATCCTGTGAATGTGAGCTGAATGTGTTACAAATGAATCTTACCATTTAACACTTGAATGTCTCAGTGAATGTTCAAGTTCTCAAGTCCCCTCAGGTTGCTCTGAGTGTCTGGTATGTTTGGGAGATTATGCAGCCGTGTCGGTTTACATGTGTTTCTTATCTTAAGGGCTACAACAGCTTGTTGTCGTGTTACGTGCTGCCATCACGCTTGAGGTGAAAGCAGCACAATCAGACAAGTGATTAAACATGTTTGAGTCAGAAATTAATTTCATATCTCAGAAGTCTCTGTGTTTACAGTAATGGTGAAAACACATCCACTGCATTAAAACATATAGAGTATATCTTATATTTGTAGATGTGTTGATGTCAGTAGGTGAATCTCCAGAGCTGGAGTATCAGCATGAGGCTTTTATTTTTCTTTTTGTTTATAGTCACATGGTCATATGCTCCAGCTGAAGTGTTTTAAGTTCTCTGAAGCTCTTTCTGTGTCCGTCTAGCAGTCAGAGCTCCTCAGTGAGCAGCAGATCTCATGATGCATTATTAGAGAGTATTAATGTTTTTTGGACACCATATGGCTGCTTCATGAAACTACATCTTGTAATGTGATTAAAGGATCTGGGCCTTGAACAAACAGGTTTGAATCCAGTGAGAGTCAATCTGTTAATGAATAAATGTAAACGAGTTAAAGGTACAAATTCCTCCTCCTTTAATGTGTGAGTTCACACAGATTCAGAGGTACAGATTCCTCACCTTCACATAAATCACTTTTCAAAACATCCATAACTTCTCATTTTATTTCTTTATGCCTGAGATGCTGTAAAAAGTCTGACAGTTTCAGTTTTGTTTTCTGGGTTATTTTTGTTGTTGTGGTTTAATGTTGCTATTAGTGTATGGAAGCACAATCAGGTCATGTTTTGTGCAGAGCAGAATGCTTTAATGCTTTATTTACAGATGTAACATCGGCTTATACAAGCTTTATATTACAGCACAATTACATATAAGACCAGCAGACTGATAAGTAATGTGTAATGCACATATACTGTTTTGTGCAGTATATACTATAGTAAAATGTCTATATTTTATGCATAGTATATTTTATCTCATAGGAAAATAAAATAGAACGCAATAAAACATTTTTTTTTTAATAAAATAAAAGCAGAAAGAAACATAAAATTCTAAAACAATTTAATTTTAACTTATTGTATTAATTAATAATTGAAAATAAAATGATTACATTTTATTATGTAATTGTTTTCATTGTTTTTGTTATTTACTGTTTACTTTTCAACTTTTTGTTGTATTAACTGTTTACATTATTATTATTATTATTATTATTGTTTTCTTTTCTTATATTAATCAGTTTGATCTCAGTTGTATTATTAATTTATTTATGTTTTTCCTTAGTTATGTTTTACCTAATATTAATCATAGTTTCTCCTTAATCCTCAATGTAGAAGCTTATGAAGTCCTAAACTGCTCTAGATCTGAAAGTCTGAGTATTTAAGAGGAGACACACAACCTCACACATCTGCCAGTGCAGCTCTCTTCTCTCGTCTGCTGTCTCTCTTTGTCTGTTCACCGAGGCTCTTTTAATTCTCTCAGTGTCTGTCTTTTACTCTGTGTGGCATCTCTCCTCCTCTTCGTGTCTCTGCATAATTGAAGCAGCAGTCAGTCTTGAATGCTGAACAGCTCAGAAGCAGCAGAAGGGCTTTAGTCTCATCCGGACCAGCATTACCCATCCCTCTCTCTCTCTCTCTCTCTGATGGGCTGCTGATGCGGGTGGATGAATGTCTCTTATAAAAGAATAGAGGGAGTCATAAATGAGGGCTGAATGGGTTCTGGGGCTCATACAGCTGACTAGAGTGATGAAGCGCTCGCGTCTCTTTTACACACACTGCCCATCGCTTTTAAAACCACTTTCAGATGGATCATATTATGGGATGTAGGAAATATTAATTCCGGCTGGAAATGTGAAATGCTTGACCTATGAATAGCAGAGTACAAGTGCGCTCCTGGCCTGGAGAAATAAACTTCAGCATGTTACAGACCATCTCCATCCTCTGGATGTGATTTTGAACTGCAGGAAGCTGCTTCCCTGGATTCGGTGCTAGTCCTGTTTGTCAGCTCTCAGCAGGTTCCTGACTTGGAGAATGCCAGTCTGTGAGATTCCTGATGGATGTTGTGGGCTAATAATTCGTTCTGAACACAGATCAAATAGCCAGATACTCCTCAATTCAATTCCACAACATTCTGGAACACACAGAAGATCCATTTTTCCCATCTTCCTCTTCTTCTCCCAGCAGCCCCTCTGGCTCGGTTGTTCCGCCTCATTATTACTGTTTTCTGTCTCTTCTTATGGGAACTTTCAGTATCTCTGTCTGTCTCAGAGTGATTGATGGGAAGAATAGGTAAACACAGCACCTCACCCAACAATCTACCTCCATTGCCTCAAAATTACTTTCATATGCAAGAAAATTGTAGACATATTTCTTCTTGTATTACTTTTGAATGAACTCATTTAGTTGGATGAATAATGAATTATTTATGATCTGCTTTGACTGTTGTGGTGAAGGCTCTTGCAGAAAACTCATGTTTTAGCTCCGGGGGATTTACATATCGAAAGCGATCAATCTTTTGTCTGCCTTTGTATATAATTTGTCTTTGCAGAATCAGAAACCAAACCCGAATGTGGTTATGATATCTGATGAAGGAACATTCTGGATATTATTCTGTCCCGGAGAGTGTCAGAGGAGTAACTAGCCATAGCTAATTAGAGTAAATTAATAATTACACACACAACCATCCCACTGAAATCTGTTGAGTTATGGAGTAAATTTTTAATCTGTTCCAAGCTGCCGATGTACACAGAAAAAAAGTGAAATGACCATCAATAAGATTAATAAGGTGCATCTTCATTAATATTAATTATATGTATATATATATTGTGTAGAGAATCAGCTCAAAGGGGATAATGGACTGAACTGCTGTTATTTTATATATAACTATATATGTGTGTGTATATATATATATATATATGTATATATATATATTGTGTAGAGAATCAGCTCAAAGGGGAAATATGAATAATGAATCATAACTAGTTATGATTCATTATAAATATTTAGATCCGCTGTAAGTATTTACTTGACATCTCAGTCAATTCTAAGAATGTAACTTTCCTGTGTAAGGAAAATAACTTTCTTATTGTACAATACTACTCATTGTAGCATGTAGCAAAAATCTGCATTATTAGGGACTCCAGTTATGAGCAAACAATGAACAACCTCAAGTGTGATACAAGTAAGACTTTATTAACTACGTAAACACTTGAACTAGTATAACATACACACATGCAGTTGAAAGAGTTCGTATCAATACAAAAGCAAAACATTATAAGAGGAAAAATAATGAGATGGGGAAAATTGGGTACATGTCCCTACATTTCTCAAGTGGTTATATCTAGAGGGAGATAGATAGGATTAAGATGGACTGTATAGTACAAATGTACATTTGTCTGTTTCAAAGTGAATTTAGAGTGAAAACTCTACATTCCTTTGAGTTGTAAAACAATCTTATTTTGATGTGTGTCTTTGTTACCACGGTAACCAGAGGCCTGGTTCTCCCTACCACTTGTTTTGCTTGTTGATGAGGGGTATTGTCCACTATTTGTTAAATATAACAAATACTTATGTGTCTGATCCACCTCAATCATTACAATTGCATTAAATATTTAAAACGATAAAAAAAAGTCCTCAGAATTAAAATGATCTGTTTTACCCAATATTTGTATGTGGTATTATTTAGTCTTATTACAGCACGTTACAAAATATATGTAAACAGCAGACAGCTGATAGGATAGTCTGTTTCCTGTCTCTCTATAAGAGCTTTTGGTCACTAAACAGTGGTGGGTACCAACACAGTCATTAAAATACACAATTTTTAGGCCAAGCAGACTGGAAAATGTCAACACCAACATAAAATGGCTCTGAGTGGTCCCTCGCTGCCATGCAAATCCATGCAAATGAGCAGAGTAGGTATTTCATACTGCAGCAATCTCATTCAGTATGCAATATCTACCTACTGAGTGAGACTGGATTGCAGGGACAGTGGTCAAATATAGAATTAAATATCCTTCCACATTCATAAAATGCAGTAATTGATCAATCAATGTCAAGTATTCATAATAATAATAATAATAATAATAATAATAATAATAATAATAATAATAAATTCCAAATTTCATAGTAAGGTTTCTCCGAAGGATTTCAATCTATTGGCATTTATTTATTTATTTAGTTGTTAGTTTCAGAATGGTTACACCACTTTGAAATGTTTTGTTTTAAGCTTGAATTATTAATTCATTAAAAATTGTAAATAATAATTATGATTGAAAATGAACTTTAATTCAAAAGAGAAAACATGTTCATTGTGGATTTATTATATATTTTACATAAATATTATATTTACATTTGAGTTAATCTAAAATATATATAAAATATGTCACTCTTTTGCATCTGACTGGGACTGATATGGCAACTAGATTTATTTTTACTCCTTCCTCTTGCTTTGGCAGTCAGCAGAACATTTCAGTGTCAAAATAATGACAACACACTGTGGCGGCCCTATCAGAGGCAAGATTGGACCACGTGGTCACTTCGCTTCAGGGCATTAACTCTGATGGAGGAGAGAGAGAGAGAGAGAGAGAGAGAGAGAGAGAGAGAGAGAGAGAGAGAGAGAGAGAGAGAGAGAGAGAGGAAGAGGAATTGCTCTGGTTTAAAACAGATTCATCAGGATGGTAACATGAATCTGGTTCTGCTCCAGAGTCAAATCCCAGACTCTCAGAGAGTTTAGCGGATCATGTTGAGAGATGAAGGCCAGCTGGACTGGGTCACGCTTTCAGAATCCCAATGCAATTTGCTCAGACCTCTCAGCATGACGCCTGTTCACGTTTCAACAAGTGTCCGCTTTGATTCGATTCATGAAGCAAAGGCTGAAATAATGGCCTCATTAAAGGAATAGTTCATCCCAAAATGAAAAAGCTGCCATCGTCTGCTCACACTCATGTCATTGCAAATCCTTTTTTTTTTTTCATTTTCTTTTTTTTCAGTTATTCACTTAAAATCTACCCCTTTTTAGTACACAAATAATATTAACTACAGTAATTGTATTTAGTAAAAACTTAAAAACATAAAACACAAAGATAGCTTATGACTTAAGAAGAGTTTAAATACATTAATATAGGCTATGTTTTTGGTGTATTGAAAAGAGCAGCCTGGACATTCTGCAAAATATCTCCATTTGTGCTCTACAGAAGACATGCACCAGTATTAGCAGGGAACATGCAGTTTTTTGTCAGCATGTTCTCTTGACTCCAGCAACAGGAAGCGGATTACAGTTGATGGGTTTATCGCTCACGGTCACTCAAGAGTTATCGAGGAATCTCGTATACAGCAGGCAAGAGGCTTCCCACCAGATGTTCTTATCAGATGCATGTAAATGTGCTCTCCAGGATCAGACTCCTTCTTCATGTCGCCCACCACCTGTATCACTGAGACTGCAGGGCAGAACAGACACACTGATAATGTAATGTTTGGCATTTAACAGATTAAAGTCTGTTAGAAGTGAAATGAACACCCACCGGTGTCTTAGCTTCAATAATACACCACAATACAGATATTACATCTACTTTTCTATACAGATTTGTCCATGCTGATGTCAAGGCACTTGTAATAGAATACACTCACCGGCTACTTTATTAGGTACACATATTCAATTGCTTGATAACACAAATTGCTAATCAGCCAATCACATGACAGCAACTCAATGCATTTAGGCTTCTAGATGTGGAGAAGACGACTTGCTGAAGTTCAAACCAAGCATCAGAATGGGGAAGAAAAGGGATTTAAGTGACTTTGAACATGGAATGGTTGTTGGTGCCAGACGGCCAGTCGGAGTATTTCAAAAACTGTTGATCTACTGGGATTTTCACACACAACCATCTCTAGGGTTTACAGAGAATGGTCTGAAAAAGAGAAAATACTGGATGAAAATGCCTAATGTTGATGTCAGAGGTCAGAGGAGAATGGGCAGACTGGTTAGAGATGATAGAAAGGCAACAGTAACTCAAATAACCCCTCGTTACAACCAAGGTATGCAGAATACCATCTCTGAACGCACAACACGTCGAACCCTGAAGCAGATGGGTTACAGCAGCAGAAGACCACATTATATTTTTTTGGCACACTTTGGGCCCCTTAGTACCAATTGAGCATCGATTAAACGCCACAGCCTTAGTATTGTTGCTGACCATGTCCATCCCTTTATGACTACAGTGTACCCATCTTCTGATGGCTACTTCCAGCAGGATAATGCACCATGTCACAAAGCTCAAACCATCTCAGACTGGTATCTTGAACATGACAAAGTTCACTTTACTCAAATGGCCTCCACAGTCACCAGATCTCAATCCAACAGAGCAGCTTTGGGATGTAGTGGAACGGGAGATTTGCATCATGGATGTGCATCATGGATAGCAACTGCATGATGCTATCATGTCAATATGGACCATAATCTCTGAGGAATGTTTCCAACACCTTGTTGAATCTATGCCACGAAGAATTAAGGCAGTTCTGAAGGCAAAAGGGGGTCCAACCCAGTATTAGCAAGGTGTACCTAATAAAGTGGCGAGTAAATGCACATTAAAGAGGATGTCTAATGCTATATCATTCATTCCGACTTATTTACCCTGCCGAAGAATTGGATTCTTATGCTAAACATGACCAAAGTCTCAAAAACAACAACAACAACAACAAAAAAAAAACGAGTTGGACATATGGCAATAGTATTTCTTTACCAAATACACTCCTTTAGGGTTCATATTGGTTTTGGAAAGTTTTGGTTTTCGGATTTTTTTCCTTGTATGGGCACTTTTGTCAACCAGGGGTTGGACAGTTCCAAGGGCCCGGTGTCAGAGGGGGCCCCCCCGAGGGGGAACACAATTTCTACCAAGGGGGGCCAGAGTAAATATGCTGTTCAGGGGGCCCACAAACCATAGAGGTGCCCCAATCATTAATATAATTAGTATATACTATTACAGTACTTTTTTTTTGTAGGAGTATTGAAGTTTTTACTCACTGAATAAATAGTTTTTTCTGTTATTTTTTTTACATTTAAGGTCTTTATTTTAATGTGAATTAAATCGACCATTTTAAATGTCTTCAAAGAAACTCATAAAGTAAAATCATGTTGCTGATTTGTATTTTACTCATTCAGTGACATGCTGATGCAGCATCGACTCGAACAACATAATCAGCCTCTAATTGGCCTCCTTATGGTCCTCCTTGAACTGACAGCCAATCACACCCAAACATCTGCTGCTAATTTGCATACATTCAGTTTGAACTGAGAGGATTAGTAATGTTACTGTTTGGGCTTATTTGGTTTCCCAAGTTCACTGTTCCCGTCCAAGTCCAATTTATTTCTCTTCCAATATTGATCTCCGTCTCTGTCTGTTTGCAGGATTACTTGATGACGCACATGTATGGGAACGCGGCGAGAGACGACTTGTGGAACAAATTCTCAGAGGTGAGATTTTATGCATCTTCTAGGTGTGAGACCTCCATCCACAAGCAGGAATCAGCGCTGGGGTCAGTCAGTGTTGAGTGGCGAGTGAAATTGTATGTGTTCAACCTACTTTAATTCACCCAGTGCATCTCCTGCAGGCAGGTTTTCAGAGATTCACACGCTGCATATAGGTCAGAGGCCATTATATAACAGCACATCATCAAATGTATGCCAATACACCACCTACTCACATCAACGCATAAGGGTTTTATGGAAATGCACATGGGAAAGAGTTTGATATGGAGGCTGGGTTGTGTTTGATAGTCTCGCTTTTACACTTGAGGTTTCACTTAGAATGGAAACGATTTCTGCAGGGAAAGGTCACATATTGATCCAGAAATCAACCTGCTACATGCAAATGTTCACAGATACTGATAATAAAGGCTCGCTGCTGCTGATTCTGGTGATTTTAATTAACTTATAAATTAGTTAAATCTAATCAGACCCGATTAGTGAAGTGTCACATAATTGCTGACAACCCTGATGAGTCTCTCAGATTAAACATCTGCCCTTCAGCTCAGGTGTAGCCAAGAATAACCTAAGAAAAATCTTCTGCTGAAGGAAAGTTGACCTATTTAGATGCTTCACTCGGGCCTCAAAAATACAGTTCTTATTAGGTTTGGCATAAGTGCCCCCCTCCTGACAGAAACACTTTTTTTCCCAGTGATCTGCTGATTCAGTTTCTCTGTATTTTTGTAGTACCACAGAGGGTTTAGCAACTTCACTCCCCATAATTCCTTCAGTTTAGTTACCGAAACAACAAATGCTGCAATGCTAATGCAAAGTTCCTTATTTAAATAATAAAAACCTGTTTAAATTCTACAAAACAATTTAAATGAATTTTTTATTGAATTTCATTCTTTTTTTATTTTTTTATTATTATTGCACACTTATGCAAGGCAAATGCTAACATTGTCTTTTGTTTCTTTATACGCCATTTTCTGTGCATTAACAGATCACCTTCATGGATGGAGGTATCAAGTAAGGATATCTCACATATAAGTGACGAAATGCAACTTAAGAAATAATTGGTCAGATAACAATATTAAACGAGGTTGTATGCGTGGTGCAACAGGTTGCTAATATGCTGGCTCACCTGTGCAGTGCAGTTCTGAATAATACAGACTTATTTTAAAAACAATAGCTATCTAATATGAAAAAAACAAAACAAAAAAGATTAAGACACTAAAAGTAGGAGCGAGAGGAACTGCTAGCACCTGTGAAGTAAACGGTCGTAGCCAACAGCTATAATCACAGTGAAGTTAAGTATTGGGTTCAAGTCATCAGCTCAAAGCACAGAGATGTGCTTTTAAATTCAGAGAACTCTCTGCAAGTCCCTTCTCGCTCATCTCACAAAGTGTCATGACTTTAATGAGATTACTTTCTAGTGTAATCTCAAAGTTATTAAAGTTTGTAATGGAACAGCAGGACATTTAGCAGCTATCAGCGCCGTATGAAGCATTTTGTCATTCACATCGCTCTCCCAAATGCCAGCTGATGGGAGCCGCTTCTTCAAAACAGAACTGATTTAAAGGTGAATTTATGTGAAAGGGTCAGACCTGGACCTCTGTATCCTCTCAGTGGCCGTGTTTGTCAGGCACTGACGAATTTAGCTACATTAACAGTCCATGACAGCCCATCATCTAATGAATACTGATATGCGCTGTGTTCATTAGCTATTCATGAAATCCAATTTGCTGCAATAATCTGGCAGTGCTTAGCGCCCACAAAGCCCTTTGTCAAGCTCACGACCCATCGCCGGACAGGGCTTCACTTCCTATAAATATATCCACCAGGGCAAAGGTACAGAAACACTTCCTGAAAGCTGTCCTATAGAAAATGATTCATAATGTAGGAACATCAGCTGCCGTCATCAGCCTCCGCAGAGCATCTTCTGTATTAACACGGTAAACAAACCATGAGTCATTGACAGCTGTGAGAAATCATCTGGTCTCATTCTGCGTTTTCCATAATAGTCAAGTCATCTCATGCAAGCTTGGTTATTCTCAGATTTTAATACTCATAATGGTCAGAATCATCTGTTATAAGCAAGAGTTTCCCATTTACACTGGAGACGGGGAGTTACGTATGCTCAACTGATCTAGTCAAGTTGATGTTTGCAGAATGCAAGAGAGCCTGACACCACACTCCCCTTCCAATCCCATGAGTCTCCACAACACACTCAGTCTTTGCTGCTGCAGCAACACTGTAAATCTCCACCGGTTTACAACCAATATTTAAAGAAACTACCGACTGACCCTGGTAAACATGAAATGCTGCACCTCTTTAAAATGCGGTGAAATTAAATGATGGAAAATATCTGTGAAGTCAATGACTCACTGTCTACAGACAGCTACATTAAGACTGAAATGAAATCTCAAAATACTGACTTTACATGCATGATTACAGCCTCTTTTTTTTCTTAAATTATATTTTCAGTCACATACATTTTATTTTTCAGATGGATACTGCATTGAAAAGTAGATGAAACTCCATTAAACATTAAAATGTTCCTCATACATACAGATAGCTTTTGAAAACAATTCATACAGAAAACTGCCAGTTGTCCACCGTGCTGAACCATTTATATAGCACTTTCAAAGAATAAGGAGTAATTGTGTAGGCAGTATATTTCCTTCAGGGACAAATCTCAGTCACATTACGAGCTTTCCTCATTAATGAGCCGTGAGATCCAATTTTATGTTTTACTTCTTTAAAGTAGGAGGCGCAGCTTCCTCTGAAGAAATCAGACTCATAAATCTAATTCTGCTCTTTTACAAGTGTTGCTCTTGTATAGAGAGATTAGATAACTGGAAATTGCCTTGTGATGGTTCTGCGTATGCGGTTTAAGAGAACGGTGAAGTTTAATCACCTTTCTATTCACTAAGAGTTTTTAATTAAAAGTCCTGAATGGGTTCTTATTTCACTCTAGGCTCATTGGAAAATCGTACCTCTACTTAAATTTTTTGTAAAACTTCACAAATGTACCTATACATACAATTGACTGCAGTTTCCAACTGAAGTGAACACTAGTGGTTTTTATTCCTTTTCACTCAAAATTATGATTTGGGGCGGGTTATCAAATAACAAAGACTTACACAATACTATGTTATGACCTTAAAACACTTTTACCAGAATGTATGATCTGTAAGACAATACACTTTCACATTCGTACCAGCTCCATATGTGTCACTTTTCTTGCATAGTAAACTTATTCGGTAGCTCACCTGGTACAGCGCTGCAGTTGTGATGTGGCAATAGCGAGTCTTGTGAAACACAAATACAAATACTCTAATTAAAGACTTGTAGAAGCAAGCTAAAATCGCATGGTTGCTTCAGCAAATCTGTTTTTATCTAACATTTGCTTTTGCCAAACTATCACTTAGGTTTAGAATCAGGTTTAGTTTAAGTAGTGCATTACTCAAGCTTTTACAACTCCCACCATAACCAACATAACTAATATAAGCCAACAAAACTCAATCCATTTACACTTTCAGACACTGTCTATTTGCTTGGCACCTTTCACTCTGGCAATCTGCATATGTATGATGTATTTTGATGTGTATATATATTGTGTCACAGGCCATGCAGCGGGAGGGAAAGGACATCAACATCACACAGGTCATGGACCGCTGGACGCTGCAGATGGGTTACCCTGTCGTCACCATCAGCAAGAACGACAGTCTTGACAACAGTGTCACCATCTCACAAGAGCACTTCGTCTATGACACCGACGCCAAGATCCGGAATCCTGAACTGTTCAACAAAAG
Organism: Cyprinus carpio; assembly: GCF_018340385.1. Classification (NCBI taxonomy): domain Eukaryota; kingdom Metazoa; phylum Chordata; class Actinopteri; order Cypriniformes; family Cyprinidae; genus Cyprinus; species Cyprinus carpio. Next base: position 17,173,125 of record NC_056600.1, read on the forward strand.
GTAGTCTGCCATATGTCAGTTGTGACAAGTTGTTACATGAAAAGGAAACATCATCAGTCAACTGACCCCTTGACATTGATTCTCCATGAGCTCATACATCGTTTCAGAAAATCCACAATATTTGGAGCAGAGGCCTGTACGTTTGCCAAACACTGCAATGCTAAATAACATAAAAAGCCCACAGTCAGTGATTCTCCTCCCAGAATTTACTGATAGTTTCCTGTGATCAGATCAAGCTCAGACAGAAAACAAGATCCTACAGTAGTTCTGCAGCTAACAAGAAGAAGAAACTATTTTGATTAAAAATGAGATTAAATATTAAGTTATTTTGGAAGAAATACAGAAGAATAGACCATCTGGACATTATAAGCACAGCTAGACAGCTAAAAACTAGCCTAGTGCCCCACAACAGCATGAAGACCCAAAGGATTTCCTTGCTTATCTGAGAGATGTGAACAATTTACTGCTTAGCATACCTTTACATGTCTGCCTTTACCTCTCCTTCTAAGAAAAACAGCATTAACCAGCCTAAAATAAGTTTGTTGGTTTTCACTGGCCATTTAGCTAAAACCAGGAAACTATCTTTGGCTGGTTCAAGATGTTTTTAGCAGGACCGTAAGGAATAACACAATTCTGTTTCCATGAATCATCTCACAACATGTTCACACACACACAAACTATCAAGCTGCTATTAACTGAGCATTTAATTTATTATTAGCGACCCATGCTAACCCGTCACCGCCACATGCTGTTTGGCACCCGTCTGCGTCGTCACGGAAAACTGCGCGTGTCACTGGCAGATAGATTAGTTTAATTCTTTGTTAGAGTGAGATGAATAATTCAATACTGCCTCTGATCCGTTTTAGAAATCCTCCTTTTGTTTTGGATCAGACACTGTTAGCAGCACAAGAATTGAGTCAAGAATTGAATTTTAATGCTGTACTGTCAGTTTGAGTGTGTTGTTAGGCAGTATTGCCATTTAGATTGCCACAGTTTCTTAATTTGAGAACAATATCAGTGCCAAACACCTGCAATTTGAGAACATGAGCTGCTGAGCTCGTAGCATGTAATCTGTTTGTAAGATTTTTTTGACTAAAGGTGGTTAAAATGCAATCTATTACATAGAAATAGGAGAGAATAATAAAACTAGTGAGGCTAAGGCATCATTTCTGTAATCTTGAAATTATCTGATTTATCATCTGCAAATAATCAATGGCTCCTTGCTTTATGCGGATAGGCTAACTCTCCACATCAAGCCATCTGGTGTCATAAATATGAAACATACAGGTAGAAATCTGTATGTTCACTTCTTTCCGGAGTTCATTTGTTCAGAGCAGACACAGCCACCTTTCTTTGAACGTCTCCTCCTACATGAACGTGTTTTCTGAGTGCGATGGTCTGCTGCAGAGGCGTTCAGAAGCAGAACTGCTCCAAGAATCAATAGCAAAGCCATGTTGCGAGTAGGGGGCGTCTCTTTCCTGCTTTGCCCCTCAGGCGGATTTTCAGTTGAGTACCAGACAACCTGCCAGAATGCAGGGGGATTTGGCACCTTTGTAAATGCAGTGTAACACCTCACTTGAGGCTTTAAGCCAGCCTAGCAAAATGTGCTGACAGAAACATTGGCAGCAACAAAAAGAAAACAGAGAAGGTCAGTTTAATGTATTTCACACCCCTTCAGTGTGTTTCATGTCCACTGCCATCTCATTAAAGTTCATAGAGGGTCCACAGTCCAACTGAGGTCCAAACTCCACAGAAATCCACAGAAAATGACATTTATTTCACACCATTATACTCAAAACACATGCTGGCTTTTTGCTGCACTTTGATATTCTGTTAAAGCAGCTTCATAAGCCAGCTAGCAAAGAGTCATACACTTGATAGGCTATGCTAATTCCTTTTTTCTCAAAATGTGCATTAAAGAAATGTTTTTGGATTAAATACAGCTTCAGCTGTACTAAATATCATCTTTGTTATTTAGTAATTAATTTGGACTCATCCTTTAGTTTATAAAATGAAAACATGTTATGCTAGTACTATACAGTTGAAGCCTAGCATGCTAGCATTCTAAAAATAGATTATATGGTAAATGTTTTACTACAAATGGTGTTGTATAGATCTTTTCAGTTGTATTTAATGCTAAATATTTGTTTGAAATTGTCACATAGCTCACAGCTACAGCTAAGCAGATTGTTAATCAACTTGTTAGCATATTAGCTTATTAGCAGTTAGCCTATAAAACTTTATTCAGGTAAATAAAAACATTTACTCATAAAATAAATTATTTAGGGCTACAGTTTTCGTCCTCATTATAAAACCTCAGTATTAAGTTAGAAGGTAGAAAGTGGATGCAAGTTTATATTTAAAATAGTGACACTGTACTTCAACACACCTCCCCTCATCAAAGCCTAAGATAGTTTTCAGATCCTGTGCTTATTTTCACCAGTGTAAAAAGTATGAACTTTAACTGTTCTTTCATTAACACCTTTCCACTTTTATATTACCTGAATATTTGGATTTTCACAGCACAGGTTTTATGCTGAGGTGTTATTGTAGAGAATATAAACAACTTATTAGCACTTGAAGGCACAAATTAATATTCGTATTGCAGGCTGCTTGACTGTAATGGGGATGTGCAGTTACTCTTGTGAATTATTTTACGGGTGGATCAGAGAATTACAGAGTCTTATTTTGCAGGTATGTGAAGGTCTTCTTGAGGTTGGTGTGTGACTGTGTCAAACTAACTTGTGACTGGAGGTTCAGGGTCACATGGTGATGATCAGATACCCACAATAAAAGAATATCATTAAGATTCTGGCAATAAAAATGTCACATACTGTTACAGTGAAGACAATTTTCTTGCTCAAGTTACATGCTTCAGTGATCCTTGAGGAGAAATTTGATATCACTGCAATAATACAGAGCACAAAAAAAAAAGAGACATACAGTACTATATATACACTCACTGTATAGTTAAACAGTTTAGTGTCGGAAAGGTTATGCAGTGCACTAATGTATTCAAGTGACATCACTGGAATGTGTCTAGACAGTAAACAGTGCAAAACACACACGCATCTGAAATGCAATGACACATTAAGTGTGAGCATGCATCAGTTTGAACGCCACTGGGCACATGAATAAAGTAGAAAAGTCTGTAGATCTAGACTGTCTTTCATAGCAGGGATAAACAGACAGCAGTAATGTTTAAGATAATGAATGGACAATTTTCTTTAGAGTACATTGAAAAACAAGGGAAAAAAAAAAGATTTCAGATTGCTTTAAGACATGTTAGCACTTTTGCTACAAATGCAATATGTGATCAAATTAGATCCCATTTTTATACCTGTATTCAAGTCTGATCACTTGTGATTGGATCACTTTAATAATATGAGGTGTAAATGTGTCATTTCAAGTAAATTCCCAAATAATTATTAGACTTCACTACCTCCACGTTTTACAACTGAATGAATCCCTGGTGTTTCAGAAATCCACCCCCACCTCTTTGTTTAGCTGCATGTTGCTCTCTGAAGGGTCAATAGATTTCCTCAAAATCCAACAAATCCCAGTCTTTCTTCTCTAACTCATCCAGCAGAACATCTTCATCTTCTTTTGTCCAGTTCTTTGTGGTCTCAGTGGTTTCAAACCGTTGCTGGATGACTGACTGAAAGTCTAAAGCAAGTCTAGACATCGAAAAATGAACACAGAAGCTCAAGCTCAAAACAGACTCCAGCATGAGTGAATCCATGGAAGGTTTCAAATGAAGACACTTGTGTTTTTTCCTCTCTTCTGTGCAGCTGGTGTTGGATAAAAGTGTTGTGACTATCTATCGCACATGTTGAGCCACAAAAGCCCCCAGTGACTCATTACAGACAGCAAAAGCAGTCGTCCCTAAAGAGAGCCTGAGATATTATCACACCCACACTGAGAGACAGTGAGACTGAAACCTCACAACCAATGAGAGAAGAGAGAGAGGATGCTGGTTAATCACAGTGAATTTTAAATGTAGACACATCGCAGCTGTTACTCTTTTGCAGTGGGGATAAAATGTTGAAGGCTTAGGAATTGCATATATATATATATATATATATATATATATATATATATATATATAGTTGCTTTTATTCATATATTCTTGTCCATTAAGAGCAACTGACCCTCAGCTAACAAACATTGCTTCTTTCCATGAACAAAATAACAATAATGAAAACGTCTGCTGCAGAGACTGAAATCTTGATTCGTGTTTTAGCTAAAGCTCTGGGCCATAACACAAAGTTCCTGAGGGATGTAAATAACGATGATGATAACAGACAATTTCATAAATGAACATAAACATGAGCCACCAAATTACCAGCCTGTGGAGAACTTTAATTTTCTTTTGCTATCTTCTCTTGTTCAATCCCACTGATGAACAGAGTTTTATGTAAATGTATCAGTGTGTGGTTTCATCTGAACACACGCAGATGCTTCTATTATCACTGGAATTCATAAGTATTGTTATCAGCGCTCGTCTTGCACAGAATCTCTCTCTATAGTGCCCTTACAAACATACGAGTTTAAATACTGTTTCCCAGCAGGATCATATTGCTTCATCTTATGCATAATGTCTTCCTGACTGTGCTATAGTTTATATACTGTAAACTTGCAGTCTGCCGTTTACAGCTGTTTCTGCTGAAATTAAAAGTTACCATCATTGTTTTATTGTCTAGTTTCAGTCACTTTACACAGAATCCTCATTTCGGCTTATTTAGACATAATTAAGACACATTAAATAATGCAAATCATCTTATGAATGATTTGAGGTGAGTCACCAGCAGCCTGAAATGATTTTGTCCATTCCTGTCAGTTTTCCAACTGACACAAATCCCTAATGATCCAACCCATTCCCCACAGCCAAGACTGATGTCACCAAATAATCCAGGCTGCTCTTTTCATATTAGATGACTAAAGTTTGACATTTTTGTAGAAAATGTGGTGCGTGCCTATGTAAAGTTCACTGCTACGATGCTAGTATGCTGTGACGGTTGACAGGGTCCTGCTATGTGTTTGCTAAGGTGTTCTGGGTATTTTTTTAGCATGTTGCCTCAAGATAAAACATTGCTTATCACAATGTTTTGTTTTAGCTAATGAACAAAGCTTACTTTAGCAGTTAGCAGTATGCTAAGTAAGCAAGGTTGCTAACCGAAGGCATTTAGTGGCAAACCAAGAGAGTAAGCTAAAGTGTTAACTTGCTAAGGAAAACTTAAAACAAAGAAAGGTTGTATTGTTTTAAACATTATAGTTTTAATATGATGCGATATGTCATTTAAAAGACATTCATTAACATATTTTCATGATTAAGAATGGAAACACCATTATGTTATTCTATCATTTCTTATCAGGCACTGAAGAGAGTAAAATGTGGCAAATGGCACACCTTCAGGGAAATGTGCTTTTCACTGCTGCCATAGTGATTGATTGCAGCTTTTTATTTAACGATATATTTCATGGAAAAAGGAATCATAAAGTTGTTTGTTTTGTTCAGGGTAAAAGGCTCACCAGCACGGGACAAAAGACCCCCAGTATTACTGATACAAATACTTTACCTAAAGTAATAGGTTTTGCATAATATCAGCGTTAATACTTGTTTATTACACTCACTTCAACAAAAATATGGTTCCATATTATGTTTATTTTGATACATAAAAAAAATAATTCAACTTAAATTCAATAAATAAATACATATGTGTTTTTTTATATACATACATATTCTTACCCTGGTGTGCCTTTATCCCTGTTGTTCTCTCTATATAAAAACTTTTCTTAGTCAGTGAAATAGCTTTGTTGAGGAAGGGGTAACATTGTTAAAGTAAAGTTACGATATGTTATTTGGAGCATCTTCAAATGATTCTGTCTTGCATGAGATCTGTTAATGTTACAGTATTTATTGCTGTTGGTCAGCTCTGCTGTGCTCTTGTCGTCTGGAGTAATTTACGCTGGCAGACAGCAGACCACGTCCACCTGTGTGTCAGCCATTCTGACAGCTGAAAGAGGGGCGGCCGTCCATTGTGACAGCTGTCAGACAGGCTTTTACTGGATGTGCACTTATACCTAGGGATGTTCATACACACACTAACACACACTCATAGATGAATCAACATCAAAATGAGGTGGCGACACAAAACATGACAGTGATCTGGTGACGAGCGATACACAGCTGTGTGTGTGTGATGGAGAGATAGCAAAGTACTCTGGGAAAGAATGAAAGCCGATTTCTTTGAGCTTTGACACTGCTGGGCTTTCTTTCAGCTTCACAATCATCTGATATTTTGGATTTTGTCACATTGCCTGCTGGTGTCGAGACATTAGAGGAAATCGCACAAATATATCCCACAATCCCATTAAGTCGTGGGAGTCCATGTGTGTGAGATTATGCGCGTCATACAGTATGTATCTGGGGCAGTGACATTTAAACCCTGAGATCAAATAGAAGCATTTCAGCTCTTATTTCTCTTTTTGTCTCATTTCAGCTTCCAGTGGCAAATACCGCTGACGCTCGCAGTGGGAAACTCCAGTCACATATCAACAGAGACCATCATCTGGGTCTCCAATAAAACAGGTACCAATTATGCTAAATGTGTTTTCAATGCAACCACCAGATAAAAAGTAATAACACATTGAATACACATGTTCACATCTTAATCTTTTTCGTTTTCCAAAATGTTAAAAAAACATTTTTTTCAAGGTAAAAAGTTTTTATCAAATGTCATGAATTGTATGCAAAATACGATGAGGCCATGGCAGCAAGATAAATGATTAGAGATACAAATAAAAGAACTACATTCTTTTAATAAGGCTTTCTTCAGTTATGATGTTAGTATACCCTGGTATTTTTAACATTCCCAAAAAATTATTTTATATATAGATTTTAATTAGCAAGAAAAAATGAAAAAAAAAAAAAAAAATATATATATATATATATATATATATATATATATATATATAATTAAGTCATTGTATGTATGAATTGAATTCTCTTAAGTACATTTTTAGATCTGAACAGGTAATTGAGTATCAGAGTGTTGACCTATGAAGTCCACAGCTGCTGTCATATCAACCAGCGACACATAAAAATACTGATAAAAGTTCTAATTTAATTGGATTTCCTCATTAAATTTGACTAATTCAGTGCTTTTATGTAAATGCTCTTTTACAACACATTCAACATACTATTCATCTCTGAGTCACACATTCATGCAGCAGCTCCACGTCCACCATCATTAAATTCAATTCTGTTCCATTCCTTTCCTCTCCATTGGGAGAACGAGGTGGATTTTCTTCGGATGGAGCCACAGCGATTCAAATTCCAAGAGCCAGAATTGAATTTGGTCTGGAAGTGATCCGTGTGACTCAGAGCTCAGAGTTCCTCTGATTGTGAGACCGTTTAACAGCCTCCATTTTCAGCTCACAAACAGCCCTCATCAGGGCTACAATGCAGATCCACAGCAGCTGAGACAGAGAAACAGAGACTGTAACATAGAGACCCTATTTATATGTATTAACTCACCGCCTGACTCGTGCAATCTGCCCACTGACGCTTGGATGCTCCCTGGATCACGATACACTTCAAATGCATTGAGTCCACGAGCGCTCGAAAGCACTTAACCAGTTCATTTGCTATCCATGAAAAAGCACAAGGTCTGGCTGGAATATTACAAGATGAGAATGTGGCAAACACATTAGATTACAGATGTTATGCATTACGAAATGCTGAATGCATTGTCTCTTCATGTATATTTTCATGCAGGACTACTTTATGAGTTCATTCCAAAGATGATAAATGCACTGAAATTTTTAAACATTGATATGAATAAAAAGCTTTGTGAGTGCACAGTCAGGCAGAATATATCAGTCCATGTGAACCACAGTGAACAGCATGTTTAATTTTCTGTAATATTTCATTAGAAATATATTTAGATTCTTTACTTTCTGTCATCTAAAGATATTCACATCTGTCTGTGAGTGTCTGGATGTCATTTGGCGCTGTGTGTTTCTGCTCATATGTGTGCGAGTCGAGCTACAGTGAGCTGTCAGAAGTGTCATTAAACGTTTGTTTCATGCTCTTTTTTTACTCGTGTATTTATAGAGACACACAGAGTGGGTCACATGGGCGGCGAGACGTGGTTGCTGGGCAACATCAATCAAACGGGCTACTTCAGAGTGAACTACGACCTTCACAACTGGAGACTTCTCATTCAGCAGCTGATGACCAACTCAACGGTAAACTTTCTTCCACCTCTGTCAGTCCATCATCTTTTGAGTTTTCTTTTCTGTCACGATCCTTCCTTTTCCTCATTCTCCTCATCTCTCCTGTCTCTCCTGCATGGTTCCTGCTGCATTATAAATATCTCTGCTTGTTCTCCGCCGGCAGATCATCTCTGTGGGCAACAGGGCCCGGTCTGATTGATGACGTCTTCAACCTGGCGAGGTGGGTTCTGTTTGTTACACACAGAGTCATTCAGAGCCTGAAACCTGCAATACAGAGCCATTTAACGTCCTTCACAACCACAGAGACCCGCTGGACTATTCAGTCTCATTCAGCTTTATTTGTGCGCTGCTTTTTTTTGTCACAGTAGCTGTCACATTATTTCAGGGGCTCGTTCACCTACCAGCGAGTAAAAACTCTTGGAGTATAAAAGACCAAGTCTGGATTTTCAGCACAAAAATCATCAACCAGATTTCAAAATGAAACATTTCATCTCTAAGAACTTCACTAGGGTCAAAATTAAGTAATTAAATCCACATATAATTGCACAAATTAATTTTATTATTCCATAATTATTGTTATAAACATTTCATTTTATGTACTTTCATTTGCATTTATATAATTTTCTTTTAAAAATAAAAAGGAGTATTTAAAAAAAAAAAAATAATAATAATAGCGTTTATATCTGAATTACACTGAATAGATGAATCAATAATTTCTAAAACCTGATTTCCCTAAAAAGCTTTTGATTATACTGGGAGATTTTTCATAGATGTCAGTCAGTCATCAAACAAGGGGCTTGCAATGAGTGAAAGTTGTGGCAGAGAACAGTGCAAATCAATCCTGGGATTTCAAAAGGTTACATCATGATTAACAAATCTGTATGAAAATCAAAGTGTTGCAAAACTGTGGTTGTGCATTCATAACACTCTCCAAGCTTATTAAAATAGCATCACCAGACAATGTTTATACATTTGATCTGCTAATGCCAGATGAATCACATTTAACATGATCATGTCATATTCACCAGCTGTTGGAATACATCAGCAGTGTGCAAAATATGATATTCATCTTTGCATGATGCATTAAGTTTTGCGTAATTACACCAGCAGTTGAATCTAAGTACTCAATCAGAAATGATTAGCCATTTGGCATCAATAACAATAAATTATTTAATTATTTAATTCATAAAGACCGATATTTAGCACCAGGCATTTGGAAAAACCTAAATCTCAAAGGGTCAGCCTGAAAGCATCTTGAAAAAGCCATCCATCACAATAGTAAAGAAAAGCCTGATCCAGTCAACTTCAGTAAGACGTTCATTACTGACAGATGCAGTTCTTGTACAGTAATTCCCTTTTCTCCTTTAGCCTGAAGGCTTTACTTTAGCTCATCAAAATGAAACCTGCACTGAGACTACTGAGCTGTTACTGCAATACCGGATAATAAGAAAGCCAGGGAAAACCGCTGTGTTCCCTCCTTTCCACTGCTGCCTCATTGTGTCAATCCCTCAGAGCTTCATCAGTAGCTGGATACTCATGAATGTCTATTAATGTAAGAGGAGGAAGAGACAGAACGATAAAGGTAGAGAGAGTTTATAGTGCCACAGGCTGCCAAGCTGCCATAAGTCCCTTCAGGAAGGACTGCTCTCCCTAAAGTCCTCTCTGTTTAATACAAAAACTCTTACTCATTCTGCTTAATGAAAGAAATTTAAATCGCTGGCAGCTAGAATCAGTCGGCAGCCAAAACAGTGTTTGTGTATCACTGATGGACTTTCTTAAACATTGAATATTGTGTATTTACCGTAGATGTGGTTTGCAGATGTGGTATGTTTACAGGACAGACATTTTTATTCTTCCACCAAACTATCTGAGGAAGCTGCCAGATGCTCTGCTAGCATTAGCACCAGTGTTCATCAAACTGAAGCAACAGGCTCATCTGCCGGCGCTGTGCGGCTCACGTCGAGCTAGACAGGGGTTTAACAGGCATGTGGAGAATTGTGTTTTTGGCCACAGATGATTCCTAAGCATGACGATTCAGTCAACTGACGACAAACCTTGGAGAAACTTGTGTTTATTGCCATCACGTTGGGCTGAGAATGGAAACGGGTTCCCCTGCGTTGTAGTACATCATGTTCATTTAGTCTGTTTATTCGGCTCGGCCTCATTTACTGAAGCGCTGGATAATTGAAACTTAACAGGACTGAAGGCAAATCCTTTTGTTTGTGAGTTTCAGTCAGGTTTGTACATATTGTTTCTCTCTCCTGTTGTTTACAGCTAATCCTAATAAATAAGAGCGGATGTTAACAGGACGTCTTGTTCAACCTCAGGGCTCAGATCGTTGGAGGTGGTTATTGGCTCTTACTTAGCTGAGAAGTGAAAATGCCAACCTGCATATTAAAAACAGCATCATCATTAATCACAATGTGTAAAATGTCTCATTTCTCTGTAAATCACAGGGACGATGAACAGTGTTCATATGACTAAGGAAACTTAATGGGTGTTGCTGCTTTCAGTGATGTTACATAATTAAATGCCCCTGGTGCTCATGGGAGTCCTTCACAGATCAATACTGCCTCACAAAGCTCAGTCAGCCTTTATTATGATTATGAATTACTGGATCAATTGAGGAGAAGAAAGCTGGTGTTTGTGAAACCTAGTTAAAGAATAAAGATCATATTTCAAGTGCATTATTAATTAGTTGATATAATAATTGGGTTAAATGCAAAGCTTTTGCATCTTTCATTTTATTACTGGTGTTCTCACTATTAACTAGCATGCATATTACAAGGAAATTGGCTGTTTATTAGTACTTATAATGCACATATTAATGCATTATTTGCATTAACATATTTTAGTCCCAAACTTAACACCTTCCTTAGTAACTATTAATAAGCAGTAAATAAGAGTTTACTAAGGTAAAAGTCTTAGATAATAGTTAGTTAATAGTGAGACTATTGGACCTTAAATTAAAGTGTGACCAAAATATCTCTAAAGTATTTATTAATATCTTCTGGAGCACCAGCTCTATGGGGGTTTTGTGTAATTTCAAAAATGTTTGGGTTATATTTCAACCTGTTTTAAACATAATATAATATAATATAATATAATATAATATAATATAATATAATATAATATAATATAATATAATATAATATAATATAATATAATATAATATAATATAATATAATACATTTGGAATTATACTTTTTATATTTTATATTTTAGAACATTTGTAGATATGCATTGTATCTACTGTACTTGAATCTACTTAATGTTGATTTTATTAAAAAAACATTGTGTCAGTATTTTCATTACTATATATTGCAGCATACTATAGTAGCAAGATAAAAAAAGGGTGGCTTTTTATTATTTTTACATGTGATTCACAGTAGCATCAAAACACAATCCATTTTTTTGCAGCAAATTATAGTGTTAACAGCTTAAGTTCTTAAGTTCTACTAAACTAAATTAAAGCAATTAACAGTTGCTATTACTGCCATTACTGTGATCACCAGCTACTTGTCTTAACACAGTGCTCTGAACATTCATAGAAACGCTGATCTGTTTCTAACCTGATATTAGCATCATCAGCAGATTGTTGCCATAGAGGCACAAGATTTGTTTGTGGCTCTTGTAAAAAATCACAACTCCTGTCGACAATTCTGTCATTTCTCACACAACAGCGAGAACGAGTTAAAGAATGGTGCATATTTTCAACTTTTTAATATTCTTTTTCCTTTGACACAAAATTTTTCATGCTCAAAGTGAGATCTCATTTGACTCTGAGTCTTAGTGATGGAGCTTCTTAATAGGCCTGTTTGAAATGCTCTGCTGAAGCTCTGACTAAATGAGCTACAATTACAGACCAATTTAGAAAGTCAATGATTTATTTAGGAGACTGTTATGTTACTCTTTATATACTCATGAATTAAAAATTTTAGAGTTTCTTTCAATTCTCCAGTGGTCGCTGACGTTCATGTTGCCAGACATCACTCGTCCTCGTTGAAAATGAATGATGTCAGGCAATTTTAAAGAGCCACACACTCTGTTTTATTTTACCTTGCAGTTCTTTGGCAATGCTATTATCAGTGATAAATGGCCTTCATGCAATGCAACACATGTTTCTCTGAGCTTGTGTGTGTGTACTAGCTCGTTCCTGAAGGGTAAAAGTGATCAACTCATTCATTACTGTGCTCACTAATAGCAGGGAAACTTCAACGCCTCATGACAGTTTTATGGTAATGTTGCGTTTACTGTATATTTAATAAACATTTCCCCCCGACCTTCAATAGGAAAGCTGAATAATTCAAAAATACAAGGAAGAAAGGAAAGTTTTATGAAAGGGAAGAACTGAATGGCCTCCAGTCTGTCTGTCTATCTATTTATCTATCTATCTATCTATCTATCTATCTATCTATCTATCTATCTATCTATCTATCTATCTATCTATCTATCTATCTATCTATCTATCTATCTATCTATCTATCTGAAGGTCAATGTGACAAAATGAGATGTGATTTGTGTCGTCTAAAGCCATCATTCACTTCACCTTTAATGTGTTGTGACAGGTGTAGTCATTGCAGTGATTTATATGCTACTGCGTCTTTAAACGCTAAAGAGAAACACAATATAATTAATGCACATGTGTTGTGATAAAGCTCTTGGCTCAGTGTGAAAACTGTATCCTTCATGTCTTGTGTGCACATCAGTCAAGAGATATACATTGAATATTTCCTTGTAATCAGTTTGAAAGAATGACAGTGTTTCAAGTGCCTTGGCATCATTAGAGGCTGATTAATTGTTTATTTTAATACAATTGTTGCTCATTAGACCACGGTCTAATGCTTTATTCTGTTTGACTGACACAATGGTTTGGATTAATTTTCTATAACCACACAGCTATTGCTGTTGACCCGGTTTCTAAACAAGATGCATAATCAATGCCGTACAGAAGTGGTTTACACATGCTTTAGACAAACATTCTGAAAATATTTGGAGATAAACGCACATACATGTGGTAATAGCAGTAAATGTAGAATTATTGACTGAATACTGTTGAATTATTGAAAATTAACACATGCCTGAAGTATAAAAGCCACTGCCTTGGGTTTGCATTAAGTGCAATTAATTCAACACCCTGGAGTCAATTACTCCTAACATCTATAAAGCTGTAAGACTGACATAAATGCTAGTGTCAGTCAAATAAAGCATTTCTGAGCTCTCATTTTCTGAATATTTTTAAATACAATTGAGCTTTTCCATTAGCATGTATAATAGGAAAATTTGACTTCATATTAAAACTTTAAGGACCATTAATCCCCGAACTTCAAATATTAAAGGACATTTGAAAACGCTCCATCTTTTTTAAATATAATAGCAGGCTGTTTAAAGGAAGAACATTGCTCTAGATGCAAACCTATTTGAATGCCTTGAGATAAAACTCTTTTTAGTCACATGGTATATATTCACCTTTCCTGATGCTATAAACACATTTGCTAATTTTTTCGTGGAGATGTGGAAATCGCTTTTAGTTCTTCACATCCTCAATTGTCTACTGCTAATGTGAATGCAAATCAGTTTCTCTGGAAATGTTAAAAACCTCCTTGGGTAACAGTGGGTGTCTGTGAGTAACTGTGATTAATGTCCCAATTAAATGTGTGTTGGGTGAATCTGTCCTCCAGAATTTAATGAGTCCGTTTTCAAGTCTGATCACTTCCTTTTTCGCCTGACCTCAGATTCGGAGCACTTATGTGCCCTGCATGAAATTGAGAAACTGAAATAGACAACCAAGGCTCATCATACATAAGTTTCACTGCGGTTTTCAGCTGAAATTACCACTAGTGGCACTAACAAAATTTGGTCACACTTTATTTTAAGGTCCAAATCTCGCTATTAACTAACCATTAATTATAACTTTTGTCTCAATAAACTCCTAATTTGCTGCTTATTAATAGTCAGTAAGGTAGTTGTTAGGTTTAGGTATTGGATTAGGGATCTAGAATATGCTCATGCAGAATATGTGCTTTATAAGTGCTAATAAACAGCCAATATGTTAATAATAGGGATGCTAATAAGCAAATAGTGATACTTGTCCCTATACTAAAGTGTTACCCAACTTTTATTGCTTTTCACACAAAGTTAACTGGAAATTTCACTTTGAAAGTGTCACAAAATGAGCAAGAAGCAACATACTATTATTTTGCCAAAAGATCACGTCAGTAATGTTTTTCCAAAGAACCTGGGTTGGAACGCAAATGCGGCAAACACATTAGCACTGCTAATGTGAAGAGCACTTAGACACAACTGACAAGCTAACAGCAAAATAATCGAATAAACATAAAATAACACAGCACACACAAATCATATACTTGAAAACAATGCTAGCGACAATGCTGACCTTGCTATGGTGTTCTAAAAGGCTGTATAATGTAGTAGTGACACTGTGCTTGCTAGAAAACGTTCAAAGACTTGTGGAAAGTCTTGTCTGTCTTGTTTTTGGTCTAAGGATATTGGCCACCACTCTGTTGTTTTACTCTCATGGGAGGATTGTAGGTGTTTCTAAAAAGGCCAAGGGGAAAAAGGAGAAGACAATTGAAGCTTTTAGAAGAGATCTTATGTTTTATGGATTTATGCAAATTGAACACGACTGTAGCCGTACAGGAGAAGCCGTTTTTTTTGTTGTTGTTGTTGTTGTTGTTTCTTAAAGCACATTATGACTCCCCACGCAAGGCGCAATGCCTGGCAGTTATTCTCAACGAATAATGATGAACAAAATGAACTGTTTATAATCAAATGTTAACGATGTGTCTTCCAAAGGTGAAATACGTGTAAAAATGAGCTGCTAGTGTCTGATCATCATTCTTTCTTTCTTTTCTCTAGAGCAGGGTATTTGCCCCAAAACGTCCCCCTGCAGATGATCTCATATTTGTCTCAGGAGACTGAGTTTCTGCCGTGGCACGCTGCTAGTCGAGCTCTTTACCAGCTGGACAAACTCCTGGACCGCACTGAAGACCACAGCCTGTTCAGCGTGAGTCTGATCTCAGATCAGTTTACTGTCTGTTGTATTTTAACCTTGACTAGTGCAATAAGAAACACACGGCTGATATCTAGCAGCACGTCTCAGATGACTCGACTCACCGCCAGACAGATCAAACTCAAAACTTCCTCTGATCATCATCCAAAACAGCAGTCCAACATACAGTATTTCCAGACACAATGCCTGTTTCCTGCAGCATTTTATAAACTCATACATTCTTAAAACAATGTGAAATCTCTACCATTGCTAATGTTCAAAATATCATACTACCATACTTCTCATACGTTCCCTGTCTTACCTGTCCAACTGCTTTTATATTCATTAATCACTTTGTTATTCAAAATATCACTCAAACGCCTACCCACAATCCCTCGGTGCACATGAGTCATTTCTGCCCCTCCTCTGTAATTGACGACCCTTTAGTGCCGGCAGTGAGAGTGTGATGAATTTTATAGCATCTTCTCTCTATTTCTCTCCATCACTGTGTTAACTGTGAGGCGGAGCAGATGTTTAGGATGTACTGCAAGACAGGAAACAGCTGGAACAGATTAGTCAGGAGCCTTCAGTCATGTGACCAGGTGTTTCAACCTGCCAGACCAAACCCCTCTGTGTGTGTGTGTGTGTGTGTGTGTGTGTGTGTGTGTGTGTGTGTGTGTGTGTGTGTGTGTGTGTGTGTGTGTGTGTGTGTGTGTGAGCATCACTAATCATCAAACTGAGATTAAGTTGTTGGCAAAATAAGAATATGTCACTCAATTGCTGTAGTAACAGTTTGACAATCTGCAGGCACCTGATCAGGTGTAGGTCCACCACAGTATGAAAAGCAATGTCCTCTACAAGCCTTTATGTGCTTTTATCCGTGTAAGTGTGTGTTAAGGATTGAATTGCGGCATAGCAGGGACTAATTGTGATCATTCACTCGTCTCAGTAAGAGGGCATGAAGGAGAGCAGTCATGCTAAATTAGCCATGACATTACCTGCTGCGACATTTCCCTCAACCGTATGGCAAGTCAAAACACACACACACACACACACACACACACACACACACACACGCGCACACACACACACTCACACACTTGTACTGTACACAATATAATACAAATAAAAAAAAACATAATTTAAATCCTGGTCTCAACATGGCAACCATACTTTCTCTTTTTCTGCCTTTTGTTTTGCACGTTTGTTTGGTTTTGCTTGACTTTGCGTTTCTTGTTATATTTTGCTTTAATAATTTCTTTGCTTCCCTTTTTTTTTTTTTTTTTTTTTGTTTTTGTTTTGTTTTGTTTTGTTTTGTTTTGTTTTTTTTTTTTTTTTTTTTTTTTGTTAGGACTATGTTCTAAGACAAGTGGAACCGAAGTATCACAAGTTGGGCTGGCCAGCCACTTCCCCTCAGGGCTCCTTCATGCAGGCGGCTTATCAGACCGAGTGAGTCTTGAATTGCATATTTCTTGAATTATATATTACAGTTATAAACTTATATGTAGCCTAAGTAAGGACACTGAATTGTAAAGTTTGAGCTAGACATTTTCCACCTCAGAGATGGCAATGACCTCAGTAGACAGTATTTAATTTTTCATTTTCCCCTTCCTCCATCTTTAACTTCCTGCTGATGTACTTCCTTCTTTCCTCCTCAGAGAGTTACAGAGAGAGGTGATGATGCTGGCCTGCAGTTTTGGAAACAAACACTGTCATCGGCAGGCTGTTTCTCTCATTTCAGACTGGATTTCCAGCAACAAGAACAGGTGAACAAATTTACAGAGTGACACCCACACACTGTACCGTAACAGCTTTTATTCAATCCCAGCGTTTCTGCTCGCTGGCTTGACACAAAAACAAACATATCGCAAAGTGCCATAATGATGTTTGAGGTTTCAATTAATTGCTGGCAGTTGAGGCAGTTCCTTTTATTGAATTGGTTAAACTCAGAAATTAATTTGTCTAAATCATGGATTAAATCAGACAGTTCTATGATTCACTAAATTGGCCCAGAATACTGAGTTTACACTTAACTGAATCAGATTGGACTGCTACTAACAGAATGTTTTTATTGATGTGTAGTTAAAAATGCTAATTCAAAACAGTTTTTTGTTTGTTTGTTTGTTTGTTTAAAAATACCATTTTAATATACAAGACATTGCTGAATTAATATAGTAACACATTTTTTGGCCTTTTTTGTGATACTGTGCATTACTGTTTGAATACAGTCCTGCAGGAAACCTGCATCAACTTTTGCTCTTCAACCTAAGTAAAAGTACATGAAAAAAATCTGAATACAGCAGTGACAGCCAGAGTTGTCCTTTTTTTATTTGTTCAAACACACATTACATTTTCATGATAATATCAAGGCACAGCGTTGGATGAAGTGCGGACACTTTGAGGTCTGATCAATATGTTCTGCTCATCAACCCTGCCAAGATTCATACAGTAGAAGCTTTATTCCAAGTGTCCATGGCAACACACATTTATTCATCTAATTTGTTTTCCCTGCTTCCCACAGCAATGTTCACATTCATGTATGCAGTATCACACTGTCAAACACACCATGCCACCGGCAGGGACTAATGACCATAATGGCGAATAAACAGGATCGTGGGTGTGTGTTTGTGTATCTGAAGAAATGGCTTTATCCTGCACAAGATATTGTGTTTGCCCACTTTTTAGGAAATGATTTTTTGTGCTTAAGCCAAATAATTGGCTGCATGCCTACAAACACATGAAAGACTACACATACGCACACACACACACACACACACACACACACACACACACACACACACACACACACACACACTAGAAATTTGCTTGCTGGCATCTTTAATATCATGCCCTGAAATCGACAGATAGACCTTAAATACACACACAGATGCTTTATTACACATAAAATGTGTTACATATTGACCTTGGCTTCATTTAATGTACATTTAATGACTTCTGAGGCCTCTAACATGACTCTAATAAAAGCGCGCTACTCAATTTAAAAGCTTTTTGGCCTAATATTCCTGCTTTCAACATGTGAAATACACACTCAGTTGGATTCAGCCAGTGTTTGACCTGCTCAGTCAAAGATTTTCCACTCTTTGGCCTGAAACTGCTCAATTGCTCTGGCAGTGGCTCTGTAATTATTACCCCGTGGAGTCCAGTGTGAGGTTTCTGATCGTGTCTGAACAGACAGGAAGTCTCTGTACTGAACACAATCCCTCCTGCTAGACGTATCATCATGTGGACAGGTTAGGTTAATCAACTGCCAGAGAGTTAGAGCTTGTGAAAGCACTCATATTTGAGATATATATATATATATTTTTTTTTACATTTAAGGCATTTAGCAGATACTTTTAAATGATTAAAAATGATTTTGTTTCTCATGTACAACTGTCAAGGTCAACAGATGGCAAGAAATTCTGAATTTCATCTGCTAGAAATTTCTGTCTTTGTTTTCCACTGATTTGATGTTATTATTAGTCTTATCCTTTTGATTCTTATTATTGTGTATTATGACATAACTGCTCTTAGTCGTGCCTCTTACCTGACTGCAGAAGTCTGGATTTTCCAGATGTGTCCTTCACTGTCCTTTTCTTCAAAAATGACCTCCAGTCCTACTGGGACAATAAAAAGAATCTGTTCAGTTTGATATTCAGGGATGAGCACATCATAAAAGAGGAATGTGTTTGACCTTTATGTCTTTTTATGGTTTAGGTGATGATAATGTCACAGCAGCATTCATGAGCTGCAAAGACAGGCTTCAGATCACCGTACAAAATGCTGACAAATCCTCCTCATGTCCTCCTCGTTTATTAATTAAAAACAAGATACCACAGACTAAAAAAAGAAAACTGAAATTAAAGTCGGACACCTCTGTTAAGGCAAACTGCTTTTAAGTGCAGTTTAGTCTCACACAATCTAAAATACTCAAAGAACTTTGTACATTGTTTCAAAACAAACATATAGAAGTTTTACAAAATCTTATGACAGCCATCTATATAACATCTTATAAATGTGTTGCCTCCACACTGCCAAAATTAGGACAAATCAAGCTTTTAAAATCAGGTTACAATATCAGAAGTAAAAACTAGAATAATGGCTCATGTCATCTCCCATCTTCTTTCTGAAAATAATATATTCCAGGATCATTGCAGCTAACAGAACGTCACAAATATTATTCTTTAGTGGTGTTTCTGAATTCACTTATTGTTACTGTCAGTGGCAGTCATAAACAAGACATCACTTTCACAGGTGTGGAAATTTCAGTCTATATGCTCCAATTGGTTGTGACATGATTTCATATCTTACTGGAGGTGCTGTTTTCTACACTGAAAACTCCCAGAGGCTCCGACGGCTCATCCAGAATCAGCAGCTCTTTATTGCGCTTTGTTTGAGCAAATCAAAAGTTCAGTCACTGTATCGCCACGGCTCCTCCAGAGGTTTAATGTTATTTCTTCTTCCTGTACGAATATTACATGCATCACCTCACAGCTTGAGAAGCGTTTGTCTCTGTGTATCTCTACTGTAGACGGTTATTCTTTTCTGAGATTTATAACCAGATGATATCAAGTGTCCAGAGAGGGCTCTTACTTATGACCGATATATTGCTAGACTATATATTGCACTGTGACTCAAACTGGGAGGCCTGTAGCGATGATTTGGGTCAAATTTTCACCACTTAAATTATGAGCTTACTAAAGATCATCGAATCACATCAGCTGGTGTTATTATGGACATTTTTCACTGTGACAGAAGTCATGTGATTCAAAGTGATTGCAGACAGCAGAAGATCACCAAAGTGGACTGTTTTAATCTACTGTAAGAGTGTCTTTTTTATTTAAAATGATATTTCGCTCATATACATTTTAAGTGAAAGAACTGAAGAAACAGCAAAGGAAAAGGGAAGTCTTTAGGGAACACATATTCACTATTAACTAAGAATTTTCCCTCAATTTCCCTCCTAATTTGCTGCTTATTGATGCTAAGTAAGTTAGTTGTTGTAGTAGTTATGTTTAGGTATTGGGTAAGGTTAAGAGATCTAAAACACAAGACACAAATGTCATGCAGATCAAGGCATTAATATGTACTTTATAAGTAGGCTACTAAAAACAGAATGCCAGCAAATATGCATGTCAATAACTAATAAGCAACTATTTAATAATTAATAGAGTTCCCTAATCTAAAGTGTCACCAAAAAAAGATCAACTTCTCATAGGAAGCATACACATAAAAACACTTATAAATACACTGTTTTTCACTGATTCTTCTGGAGGTGAAAGGTTGACTTGTGATTTGCTATATTTGAGCAACCCTAAAGACTTAACAAATCCCTGCCGTGAAACATTCTCTCTTCAGGAAAATGCATTTCTCAGAAATCAAAACACGAATTATGTATGAACACAGTGTAATCTAATGGCGTGTGAATCTGATGTAACCCTCAGCAATCATTAAATGAACAGAATGGGTCACAGTGAGAACTGCTAATCACCTGCGCTATTCAGTGTGCATATATGCAAATCAGTGTATCACCATTTTCACTATTTTCCTTGGACTCTAAAAGTTGATCTTTGTATTTATGTAAAAAGAAAATAATAAAAAGTAAAAAAGATTTTGGCTCCGTCAATACAGTTGTTAATGTTAAATACGAGTATTTAAATACTAACATTATCTATGAATATTTACCTTGTGTCTTCACTTTGCAGGATTCCACCCAACGTGCGGGACATTGTGTACTGCACAGGTGTTTCTCTGATGGATGAGGACGTGTGGGAGTTTATCTGGATGAAGTTTCACTCCTCTACAGCCATCTCTGAGAAGAAGGTTCTTCTGGAGGCCTTGACCTGCAGTGACAACATCTTCCTGCTCAACAGGTCAGTCGATATTCTTATACCTCAATAATAATGACATGATAAAGCATAGAAATTCAAATAAAAGCCACTGTAGCATGACACTTTATCAAGCAGTCTTAGCTGAAAGTTTTAGCTTCTTTTTAACTTGGAATATCAGTACCCTCCACCAGCCTCTTCATTCACTTTTTCAAGATTTTGGGGGGGCTTTCTGC
Source organism: Cyprinus carpio (assembly GCF_018340385.1). Lineage (NCBI taxonomy): Eukaryota > Metazoa > Chordata > Actinopteri > Cypriniformes > Cyprinidae > Cyprinus > Cyprinus carpio. The sequence continues at coordinate 17,194,442 of NC_056600.1, forward strand.
CATTTTATTAATAGCAAGAAGTGTCTGATTATAACTTACTAGTGCGTTTGCAGTCTACTGTACCTCAATCCCATTCAGTCATCCCCTCCACATCATGTCAGTCACACTAGCAGAGCTGCACTCACTCCACTGATGGGGCAGTAAAGACAATGGATGCCGTAGGAGCTTTTCCCACAAGTCTCTACGGTGTCTTAAATCCTCTCCCAACTCAATAGCAGGATGAGGACGGTGACGGATTACACCCCGTCCAGAGCAGACAAGGATCTCAAAGCCCACACATATTCTGAAGCAGATTCAATGCGGGTTCGACATCTCCATTTATTCTGTTGCATTTGGTCGCTGTTTTATGGATGCACTGAGAGAAAGAAACATTCCCATATAAAGAGACCCAGCATGACCCCTCTCTGCAGTGAGTGCTCAGCACTCAACAGGCTGATTCCTGTGGGACGGATTCAGTGTGAGTCTGTTGAGAGGGATGTGGTTTGCCTCACTAGAGGAAGAAGATAAATAGCACCAGACTTAGTAAGCACACATCTCAGTGCTCTACATCCATGCATTTTCATCTTCATGTTTAGATACTATTTATCATATTTCAGACAGCAAGGAAGCTATTCATTTTTTTTGTAGTGGTAATTGCCTTCCTTGAAGGTAAAATCAATGAGTTTTTTCTCACTCTTAGTGATCCATGACTTGGCTGTGACACAGTACACCTAGATACAACATCTGCAGTCATGTAGCTAAACCAATACAAAATCCATCATTCTCAAACAATACCATCTTTTGGAAGGCCATTCTGCTTCTAACTTGTTGGATTTTCCAGTGATACTGTATGTTTCTGGACCAACATTCCCTTCAGCCAATCAGATTCTGTTTAGATTCTAGAGATAGGCTCACATTGGTCACAAGGTCAACATTGAAGCTTAAACTGTAATGAACCACTCCTTTTTTAGCAGTAGTTATTGGCAGTGTTGTAATTGAGACCAGCACATTTGAGTCTAAATCAAAACCAAGATCAGAATAGGGTTGAATTTGAGTCAAGATCAAATGCCCTTAAGCCCATGAAAAGACCAAAACCATGAAATTATGGTTTTGGGCACAGACTTGATTACCAAGACCAATAAAATATGATATTGGACCATCAAGTCTTGAGTCCAAGACCATAATATCAGTCTTGTTCTTCTCATGGACTCGGGAGAACTCAGTGTTTATTCAGACTTGACCCTTTTCTGATACTGGCCTCAAATCAGCATTAAAACAAAAAATAAATAAATTCTAAATCAAGAACAAATTTGGTTAGGATTGTGTATTTTGCAAAAAAAAATAAAAATGTCGTTCCAGGACCCAGGAACACGTTCTTAATTGGCAAAACCATGGTCTCCTTGTGATGGTGGTTGGTTTTATTTGGTTTCTAAATGACTGAAGAAGATCAATTATGGCCATTAGCGGGTTCAGCCTTGTTTAGATGGTTGATCTGCTAGACTAGAAACCAGTAAGGCCAAGATCAACCTAATTAGAGCTGCTAGTCCAGAGATTCTCAGTTGGAAGGTCCACTGTCGTATAGAATTTACTTCCTACCTTGATCATCTCACCTACCTGTAACTTTATAGTAATCTTAAAGACCTTGATTAACTTTGTTCAGGATGTCTTTGATTAGAATTTGAGATAAACATTGCAGGAAAGTTGAGAACCCCTGTATAAGATCATCTTGGCTAGTAGTTTGGATCTGGTTAAAGTGGACAACTATTTTCCAAAACATAAACTAGCATGAGGAAAAAAAAAAAAAAAAAAAAAAAAAAAAAAAGAAGAAGAAGAAGAAGCATATTCCCCACAACACAAAACTGTTATTTCCATAAATCTGAATATTAGCAAATTATGTGGCATGCAGTAGTGACATGGTGGTGTTGAAAGTGCCAGACATCATTGTTAGAAAAACACATGAGTTAGCAACACTTGTGTGCTAATTAGAAACTGGCACCTAGTGCTACAGTGCATGGCATTAGTGTAATGCGATAGCAACATCGATGTGTGAAGACCTGTAACTGATTTTTTATCAGTTTAAAGAAAAACTTCAGCTGTTGACTGTCCTCTGAGAGTTTCTAACTCTGTTAATATCTGGAGTTCTCAAGTTCAATGAATTCCCATGAAATAAAGGTGTACATCACCATTCAGTGTGCAGGTAGCACCTTATGAGTCATTGTTGCCCAGAGAGGATTTGGTGTTGCTTAATATGCTTAAAATATCTCTCATACCTTTGATTTGTTTTAGAGTCACATAGGATATTTGAAATATTTGCAGCATTCAGGCATTCACCTTTGCTCTATTGTCGAACTTAAAAAAATGGAGAAGACCTCTAGCAGCAGTTCAATTGATTTCAGACACGCTTAAATTTCACACAGCATGCTTAAGCAAAGCCCACAGTCCCAGATGTGTGAGCAGTGTTCATGTGAGAGTGTGTGTTTGCGATATTTAATCTACCACAGAAAAAAACTGTTCTGTGTTTGGAGTGAGCTAGTAAATGCGCTTCAGTCACTGAGTCTAAAGGATGGGGTATATGAATTCTGTGTTTAGTATTGATTTCTATAGCATGAAGTAAATTGTATCTCCCTCTACTTCTTTCCATGATGTATGTTGTAATCCAGTGGGCCGAAAATAATTCCTCTCCACTACTGGAATGTGTGTGTGTGTTTTAGCTGATTGCACTTCCGCACTGACTGCTAACCTACAGATGTTCCTGCAGCCTTAGAGACTGAAATCTACTGTAATCACTTCCTGTACATTTATCACACTAGAAATTTAAGTTCAGGTCAAGTGTACATTTGAGAATTTCTAAGTGTGAACTTTTAAAAAAGAAAGGAAAGAAACTTATCTGAAAGCTTGTTCGCACTTGTCCTTAGAGGAAGATGGAGATGTCACGTTTGCGAGCTGTGAAGCTGCCGTCCGCACACAGATGTGAGCTTTGTCACAGTGGCAATAATCTCAAGGGTGTTCATCAAAAAAAAGGTGCTACAAGTGACTCTGCAACGCATGAAGGCAAAAGCCCAGCTGAGAAGTTCAGCTGAAATAAGAGACCAAAAAACAGCAAAGCAATTACCCCATGTTTTTGCAAATTGAAACTTGTGCTCCGTGGCAGTGTCTTTATGTGAAACATCTTATTTCCTATTTCTTCCTTTTTCATCTACTTGACATTTCGCACCAATTTGAAGCGAATGGGTCTATCTGCATTTGATTTGAGCTCTTCAGGTTAATTACTTTTTGAAGATGCTGAATCACAGTCTTGAAAACATATTTGAATAATTGTGTTTTGCAAGGCCTGTCAGCAGCTGTCTTTGCTGAAAACAACAAAGAATAATGTGTTTTGTATTTCTGATTTAATGAAGCTTAAAACTAGCATAGAAAAAATTTATTAGAAAGGCTTAATTACAACAGACACGATCATGTTCATGATAATAGCCATATTAGTCAAATAACCATTAATAAGCCAAGTTTTGTATTTATACCAAGTAATTCCAAGCATAAGAGTGCAACTAATAAAGTATATCATTTATTTTCAGTTTATTGAAACTGTTTCAGCTAAGCTCCATCCGCTTTGTTTGTTTAACATTCCATAGGATTGAATTGGAGTGCAACTTGTGTTTGTGAAGTGGTAAAAATTGTATTTTCCAAAATAAAATATTTTTAAAAAGTTGAAAGTCCATATCATGGTCACACCACGAATTCATTTTAAATAATTCAGGCGCCCTTGTCAATTATTCCTCACTTATGGTTTATCTCCCATTTTATTTCTGATGTCCACAGGCTCCTGAATCTGTCCCTCACCTCTGACCTGGTGCCGGATCAGGATGTGATCGATGTCATCATACATGTGGGCCGCAATCCGCTTGGAAGACATTTAGCTTGGAGATATTTTCGCGAGAAGTGGGATATATTGAATTCCAGGTGAATGTGGCTTTATTTATCTCTGTTTATAAGATATTTTAACCTTCCTCTCAGGCCCTGATATGAATTTCACATTCGCATTTTCATAAGATTTTCTTTGGTGAATATTATTTTGTGTCTTGTTTGTGTTTGGAGGGCCGAGAGCATTATGGGAAATAGCTGTTGGTGTTTGTTTGCTTCTGGGCTCATTACAGCGGTGCTCCATTGTTTTTAATAACAGTGTCTCTCATTGGCAGGTATGGAGAGGCCTTATTTATGAACTCAAAATTAATCAGCGGTGTGACAGAGTTTCTCAACACTGAGGCCGAGTTGAATGAGGTGAGGCTGAACTTTTACATCATCCTGAGGCTTGTACACCTCTAATTAAACTAAAACAGTAATGCATTATTGACGAATCTTCATGGAACATTAATACTTACAAACAAACTTTGGTCAGCAAGTTATTGAGATGGAGAAAATGAGCAAAAGTAAACTCTGAAGACTGCAGAATTGTTCTCTGGAACATTTCGTTGGGTTATTTCCTCATTGTAGCTGCTTAACCTTATTACAGGAAATGGAACGTATATTCACTTATTCAAATTCATTCACCTTCAGTCCCAGAGGACACAGACTGCTGGTGCTTCTCACTGCAGCACAGCACTTTCTCATCCAGCTGACTTCGCCTTCCACAATTTATCATTCATACAGAGATAATACGAACCCCATCACTGTTTTCCTAAACAGAGCATTAGCATACTGTCATTGAGAATCAGCTGCTGCCAGAGCACTTCATCCACAGATTCATGAACAATCAGAGATATATTTAAACCTTAAATACATACCTCGGGTCTTTAGCAACTTGGGACATCATTCATTACCCTGTCCCTCCGTTTTTTTAAATTTAAAATTATAAAATTTTTTAGTATACCTCAATCTATTTATTATAAACAATATAACAATAAAAAAAAATGTAAAAGAATGTCTGTTTTCTGATTAATTTTTATAAAAAGTGTATAAGGTCGCTAGAGACCCGCAGTATGTAATAGTGTAAGTATATTTTTCCTGCACAACAATATTTAAATATCTGATGACTTAAAAAATGCAATTCACCTTCATTTCTTGAGGTGGCACTGATTGATATACAATGATGACACAATGTTTCACTCATAATTACAGCAGGCTTAAAACAAAAAAATAACATAATCAAAAACTGAACTGGTTTGAATGGCTTTACTGCAGAGCAATTACTGTACGCAATAAAATATGAATGTCACTACCATTTGATGCTGGATGTGGTGAATAAGCTGTCAGCAATTAAAATATTAGTTTTGAAGTCATTGAAAACAATCATTTTGATTGGCAAACATTCATGCATTTAAGGGTCAACACTGTGTGTGTGAAATGAGCACTTTATTTTCTTTTAAAAGAACAGAATTTTTGAAAATAGTTTAGGAGCAATAGAGCAGCTTTAATCCTGAATCTCCATGCATATTCATTCATGTAGTCCTCATGACCTCAGGAATTGGGAATCGGTTTCGTAATATATTATTTAGTAAATGGAGATTTTCGATGAGATTTTTATGCCCTTAATTGATGTTAGAATTTGTTTTTGACAGACACCCAAGTGTCCTTTTCTTCCAATAAAACAACAACACTGATAATGCTGTTTACTTCAAATGCATTCCCACACCTCATTATCATAAACATTGTTATCTGCTGAATTACATGTCAGGAATTTGCATGTAAATGCATTGTATATTCTGACGCCGTTTAACTGTCAGAGATGAAGGTGCCACTTACACGCATATACACACAAGATCTGATACATCAAGACACAATACAATGATAATGTTAATGAAAATTGTTTATTCTCTCCTCAGCTGAAAGAGTTCATCCTGACCAGCGGGGGAGAGTCGGCACCTGCGTTCGCTCGAGCTGTTGAGATCGTTCAAGCAAATGTAAAATGGCACATCCTGTTCCAGCAGCAGTTTTACCGATGGCTGCGGAAAGCTCCTGATGGTTAATGCAACATTAAGCATGGAGCGCTCTATTAGCATGAAAACTCATGGTCAGTGACGTGGGGAGATATAAGAGAAAAAAAAAAAGAAAAAAAAAACTATTCTGGACTACGAGAATCAGCAAAATTGAGCTTTTATTTCCCTGCTGTTTTTGAAACGACCAGGCCCTCACAGACCAGGATGAAATGAATGACCGAAAATCACTGAAGGAATCAACGTTGGAAATTGCATGATGGCATACGTCAGTAGCGACAGACGATTTACATTCCATTTCACCTCGTATTTTGCATGAAAGTCATTTCCTTCTTGCCGTCATTCTGTTTGCTGAAGTTTGACCTTTTCTGAGTCCTGAAAATATCGGATTTGCTTTGAAGAACACATGACAGTACAAAGAGATTGCTCTTCGGTATATATAAAAACAATTTAGATTAAGCACAAAGACGTGACAATCAGTGTTTTGATTGGAACAGTATGAAGAGGACAAAGAGGAGAAGTATTCATGTAGCCTTTTCTCTCTCCAAAGCCATAAAGAGGAGCAGACTGAATTTTATCTCTTGTACAGATGGCGTTTATTGTTTGATGAATAAACGGCACTCAGTGGTCATCAGAAGAGGGAATCGTTTGGAGGGTTTTCTGCTGGTCCTGGCTGGAGCGGCGATGGTTTAACTAGCAGGTGTCTTGGATCATTTGCATTCTCATAGTGTTACTCTTCGCTCTCCAGTTTGGAAGGGTTTGTCCTTGAATATGGTATGTTTGTTTGAGTGGAAAAATGGTCAGTGTGTCGATATTTTCATGTATGATTTACTGATAAGCTGGAAGGAGGTCAATGCAGTGCTGAGATTTTATCTTGTTGTGGATAATGTGAGATTTTTAAATGGATGGTTGTCATGGAGACCAATTATAAAGGTTTTCATAGTTTTATCTTTCTTCTTCTTTTAGTTATATATGTGTGTATGTATATATATATATATATATATATATATATATATATATATATATATATATATATATATATATATATATATATATAACTTACATGAATGGTTAAACGTGCAGTGTTGAAAATGATGTGGTGGTTGGCCAATATGCGGGTTTCTGTATGTTTGGCTTGCTTTAAGAATGTTAAAAAAATATCAGTTAAGCAAGACAACTTTACTTTTTAAGCAAAATTGTGTAATATATTGCTTTTCAAAGGATATATCTTGAATTCTATTTATTTTTTCTTACTCAGATAGTTTCCTTAGTTTTTTAAGCATTTGTCTGTGCAGTTTTGCTTCTAAGGTAAATTGATCTTGATTTAAGGATGCCTGAAGACCATAATAGGTATGATAAATGTAATAATGGCAAAACAGATGTATAGAAATTTGATAAAATATGACAAGGACAAACTATTTACTCAAAAAAAAAGTTATCAACAATTGATAACGGTTTTAATCCACATTTTAATTGGCCAATCAAATTAGCTAATCTAAAAATCGCCATTATCAGCCAGTTGGTAGTCGTGGTCGATATATTGGTCCATCACTACTGTATATTACTCTCAGGCTTGGGCAAAATTCAGAATTGAAGAATTTGAAGACATTAGAGGAGTTTCATTAGACCGACAAAGGTTTGCGACAAAATATGAATCATTACATCATTAATTTTAACTAATCAACCCTATTTATTCCCTCAATACATTTACTCACTTGATTATTATGACTTTTACGATTATTATGACTTATGTAACTTATTTTTCTAATTTAAGTTCAATACTTTCAGAACAATTAATACGGCTAACATCAGAATTTTAGAGCCCAGTCTCATGAAAATGCGTATAAATAGTACGCCAAATAAAAACGAAAACTCTTATTGATACGCAAAAATGAACTTTCGCGTGCATATGATCCGCATGTGTTTGGTGTGCATATAATACACATTTTTTGCGTACATATGATATGCATCTACCCCACAACCCTAAACCTACCCATCACGTAGCATGCACCAAAGTCCATTTTTGCGTATCAATACCACAAGTTTTCGTTTTTATTTGGCGTACTACTTACTGTATACGCACTTTCATAAGATTGTGTTAGGATTTTAATACATTGATCATATATTAAACAATTCAAAAAGCGTCCTATTGGAATTTGTATTAATTCTGTGAATATTTTTTTTTTTTCTGCACTGGAATATGTGAAATATATTATTAGCTACAGAATTTTTATATAATATAATATAATATAATATAATATAATATAATATAATATAATATAATATAATATAATAAATAATATAATATAATATATATAATATAATATAATATAATATAATATAATATAATAATATAATATAATATAATATAATATAATATAATATAATATAATATGGAGAAGCCATACCTAACCACATTATATACTCATTTCTAACATTTTTCTGGAAATACCTCATCTATTGTGAGTATGGTAAATTGTACATCACACTTAGGCTTTTATTTTAGTTACTTTATTCTGGTGATTCTTTTCAGAAACTACATGAAAGCTTTCATAATTTTAATTCTGCATCCTCTTTGCTACCTCAATTCAGATTCAGTTCAAATTCAAGAACTGAACTGCAATTTGTAAGGCATTCTCAATTCAGTTCTGAATGGTGCACAACCCTCATGACTTCAGAGCCCATTAATAGTCTCTTGTATCCAGTTGGCGGTGTGGATCTCTCGAGGAATAAAACTGGGGAACATAGGCCACTTTTCAAACGACTAGCTGGGTATTTAATGAAATCCCCAGGCAAGACCCTTTAGGCGGATACTATAAAGTTGTAAGTTGCCTGTGTAATATCAAAATGATCCAACGTACATTTCCAGCCTTTTTATTTTTCTCCTTTCATGTTGTGTTTAACGTAAAGCTCTCTTTTGTTTCTAAATTAAAGATAATATCCTCTGTGTTTTGAGCAGAGCTGCTTAGAGATTTTAATGCTTACAATAAATTCTTTTGTACAGTAATGCATCCCGGTCTAACTCTGCCTGTTATTGAGAGCTACCTCCATCCAGAGCTACCCTATGCTTCTGCTGCTTCAGTGCTTATGCTGTTACAGGAATTTTCTGTCTATGGGGCCAAGCATCAAAGGAATTTGGTTAGTTAGGTTACAGTCAAAAGTGGCACCAACAGCTTAATTTCCACTCATTTATCTGCTTTTGAACCTCTTATACATTATAATCATAGATCAGTTGTCCATTATCTTGAATTGTTGTTCACTGCTTCTTCTACACACGTCACAAAATCGCATATATATTTTAATTATAGCTGATATCGATGTGCTGATTATTTCCATGTTGTGGCTCATGACCAATAAATGGCTGACGTTATATCTATACTACTTTGGGTTCCACTTTATATTAGGTGGCCTTGACTACTATGGAATCATTTGGTACAATGCACTTGTCTACATGCATGTTTTTACAATGTACTTTTATTTAAAAAAATGTTTGCATGTAATTACATCTGTAATTCATTTCTGTAATTACATTTATAATTACACAGTTGACCAACCACTTACGCCTTAACCCACCCTTAAGCCTACCCGTACCACCAATCCTGTCCCTAACTTTACCTGTATCCCGCCTCAATAGCAGCAAAAGTGGTTTGCAATACAATATGAACACAATAAGTACGTTGTACTTATTTTTTGATGTACATAGTAGTTAAGGCCACCTGATATAAAGTGGAACCCTACTTTGTTACAAAAAGAAACTGAAAACAAACTAAATCTTAAAATAATTTTTAGTCTTTATAAAATAAAGGAGGTATCTGAATAATTAGACGGTTATTATAAAATAAAGTTTGGAAGTGTGGTCTGAATTTACTCTGCATTTCAAAGTAAAACAAATAAATGTACTTTTTTTTCAAGAAATGAACAACTTATGTGCAGAATACTGTATATCAGGGCTGGGTATTGTTGTCTGCCTCACAATATATCACAGTACAATACAAATGATAATTGCCAATATACAGTATAATCATAAGTCCCATGCCCTCCATCATGCCACTTTTCAAGATATTTTTTCACATATCTTGTAATTGCAAAAATATTTGTTCTCTAAGGAGACTCTAAGCCATGAGGATTTGAAGGAAACAAGTTTGTCTGTGTATCTGCCAATTCCTATGAAGCCAGCAATCATAATTTGATTTATTTTTTTTGGCCTGAAAATAATAGTTAAGGGGGCTGAAGAAAATAAAATAAAAAATCTATTTATAAAAATTTTATGCATAGATCTAAATGTATGTACCTACTTACCTGAGATATTCTGAAGTAGTCCAGTTAGTTCAACTTTAATTTACATTGACATACCCATGTTAAAATGTTTAATGCACCCTCATTGTTATTATATGACTCTCACTGTCAGTACATGTAAGTATGGAATGTGAAAATATCTAACATCTCACAGTCACATGCATTTTTGTAATAAGCTGTTGATATGAAGCCTGAAAGTGAAAATATTATATGAGCGTTTTACACAGGATTCTCCTTGTGGACTCACCACAGGTAATCTACACCTGAATGAGATTCATCTTAGGTTTTTTTTTTTTTTTTTTTTTCTTCATTAACGTAACATAATTTATTGCTGCAGACATTCTAAATTAAAATAAGTCTCCAGTATTTTTCTCCACAGCTGGATTGCCTCTCCATGGGCTTCACCTCATCCACCGACTCGTCCATTTCCATTTTATCTTAATCAATAGAATCATCAAAAAATTCTTAAATTTACATCAATAAATCAAGCATAAAAAAATATACATAGCCATCTGTATTTTTTTATATATATTTTTAAAAAAATAAAATAAGTGACTTACAAATGGGGAACATCACAAGTCTTGCTGCCATTTGACCTCCTGCTATGAGTGCCTGCTTATTTTAGTCTCAGGAGCATCACGAGGGTCTGTGCCCTGCGTACAAGTCTTACATGCTCTTTCCTTCTGTCTTTATCAGTTTTTGCGAAGAAAAACTAACAATCCAACTTTTTTTTACAGTTGACGGTAGTATGGACATTGGACATTTGACATTGACTTCCATAATATGGAAAAAATGCTATGGAAAAGTCACCAGTCAACCAGTTTGGTTACCAGCATTCTTCAAAATATCTTTGTTTGTATTTAGCAGAAGAAAGAAACTCGTACAGGTTTGGAATAACTTGAGAGTGAGTAAATAACATAATTTTCATGTTTGAGTGATCTGTCCCTTTAAAATAATAAATACAACTTTCTTAATTCAATAGCGAAGTAAATGACTATTAATCTGATGTAATTCAAAAGTATGGTGCACTTTTTTTTTATTTGAGCCACTGACCTTTAAAATATCTTCACAAGGCCATGTTTGTAGGTACATTTGTATGTCTGTTTCTGGTTAAGTAAGAGTGCATTCGTCTATGTTTCACCTCTCAGAAACATAATAAATCCTGTGATCTGTAAAACTTTAAAAAGCCTCAGAATATAAATAATTATAATTTACCAGAGAACGGCAAACTTTCCAATTGCGCTGACATTTCCGAACAAAGCACTACAAGAGACCATAAATCCTTTTTGTGCCGCGAATGCAAATTAATCTTTTGCCATTTCCACAATACCTACAATGAGAGCACTTTCACATTTAAATCAGTGGCAGGCGTTGGAATGGATTCTGTCTTATCAAAGTGCTTTGTTTCCTGTAGTGTTAGAAAAGAACAGAGAAAGATGCAAACGTGTGGAAAATAAACATCTTAGTGCTTCCTTACAGAAAGACAAATCACAGAAAAACATAAATCACAGGCTTCATGTGTATCATCCAATTTGTCTTAAGTATTCCTTCAAAGTCAACACCCTCAACCATGTTGGAAAAACTGGCATATCATTGTGCTTCCAAAAGAACTGCTAATTCTCATTTTTACTTTCCCTGCCTACATTTTCTTTGTTTTAAGCAGCATGTGAGAAAATTATTATATTTTATATTTAAATTGCAACTTTTATGTATTTTTATTTTCCTCACAATATTTGTTATATTGCATTTGCAGTCCTCTTGGATTTAGGGTGCCGTCACATTAGTGAAATTTCACAGGCAAAAGGTTGGTTGTTTATTAACCGTAGTGTAAAAATACTGTCAAAATAGCTTTCTGACACTCAGCATGACAAATTCACGTAGAAAGCATGAACCCAATGTAAAAAAAAATTTTTCCCTCACGCAAGATTCCATATTGCATGGACTACTATTAAAATGACTAGATATTGTCCCTAAAATTTACCTAGCAATGGTAGTGACCAGAACTTTATACTGACATCAAGTGGTGTGGATGTAGCCTCATGCAAAATCAATAGTTTTTGGTTAGCGATGTCAATGTAGAAATGCATTCCAATTTGTGCTGCTGATTGGTTTGTAATTGTTAACATACTAATATTTTCAATTCCAGTGAATTTTATGTAATGCAGACAAAAATATTTAATTTAATTTAAACTGTCCTGAAATTCTCTCACACTGACCTCAACATTTTTATACATATATATATAGCATTTTATAAAGGGTTTACTGTATGTGTGTTATATAACACACACACAAACCCTTTTAGTCTCATCCATAAAACATGAAATAGAACAAATTTGTATAATTTCAACTAATTGTGATGATTACCATAAGAATGGTTATATGAATGATTTTGGTTTTACATTCTGCTTTTGTTTCATGAATAAGTTCCATAGAGGATAGAGTTATTGCTGACATACAGAAAGATCTATATAACATATGCTTGTACTAAATCAATATCTTTCAAATAGAAATAAATCTTTCATGTGTCACAAGAACACATTTAAGTCAATTCCCTAGTGGTGATGCCACCAAAATGAAATGTTCAAAAATATACAGTACACTGGGGAAGCTTGTACAAGACCTACAGACTCCACAGAGGACAAGACAGAGGCAAAGACTGGCAAAGGAAGCTGTTACATTTGCTGCGGGCAGGATGTGAGGGCATATGTTTGATCTTTAAAGGCCAAACCCCTTATGGCACAGGAATCAATAGCAATCTGCCAACGGTAACAGCAGCACCAGCGACCACCGTTTCCTGTGTACAGTATATCTAATAGTGTCCCAATCCAGCTTGCTCGGTTCATTTTTAGTTTTTTTTTTGGACCAAACTTCATCATCAAACCATACCACACATTCACCCCTTTACCCTTCATCTTTGTTTGCTGTCAGATTATGTGTTCCCAATGTTTGTGTTCTGGTTTATGGAGTTCTGTTGTACTGTTAAGCCCTGTACTTGTCACTAGAGTATTTACTGCTGATTTCAAGGTCATTGTACGTTTAATTCATCGAGTGTTTTAAACAAGCATAGCATTCATAAATGCTATTCCACTGTGTTTACTTGACAACTTCTGTCACTGAAGCCAATGCAGGGTTAGTAAAATGATATGAACAAGAAGTAATTTATGTTTCCAGATCTAGTGAGCAGCGTTTGGTAAACTGTCTGCGTAGGACTGGTCACATTTACCATTGTTTGCTGAATTTTCGAGGGAAAATCCATGGGGTCAGGACTTTATTGATTCAGGATTCATTGTGTTAACCAACAGAAAGTTGCTTGGTTTGAAAGTTTAGACTTTTTGATAACAATGACCCTCTTACAAAGGACTCCCTTCATAAAGTAGTAAGTAAAAAAAAAAAAAAAACAAAAACACACGTGATGGTGTGATTTAAAAATTAAATAATGTTGTCAAAAAACAAAAAGAAGATAGAATTTTATGTGTAAATTATTATTATTGACAAAATTATTAATACTTGATATTTATTCATATAGAACTTTTCACTATAAATATTGGCCTAAAATAACATTTGGAAAAATGTATACCATTTGTTTTGTATGCAGATTTGCCACAATTTCTGTTTTACTGATTTAATGGTAACATTAAAGGGATACTGCACCCAAAAATGAAAATTCTGTCATTAATCACTTACCCCCATGTCGTTCCAAACCCATAAAAGCTTCGTTCGTCTTCGGAGCACAATTTAAGATATTTTGGATGAAAACCGGGAGGCCTGTGACTGTCCCATAGACTGCCAAATAACAGTGTCAAGGTCCATAAAAGGTATGAAAGTCATCATCAGAATACTCCATGTTTTGTCTCTCATTGTGGGTGCAGGGTTTGTGTTCATCCCATCACCATGTGCTCTTGCCCTGTGTGTTTTGTTGTGCCCTTGTGTTGTCATGTTCACAGGGCTTGTGTATCCATTATCCGTGTGATTTCATGTCATCTTGTTTTGTGTGAACATGCAGCTTGGCCAAGTTCTTATTGGACGCATGTTCTTGTGTCATGTTTTGTGTGGGCACATGGCTTTATTTGTTTTTTTACAGATGTGCCATGTTCTTTCTGCCTATTAGGCTGTGTGTCCACCAAAGTATTTATAGCCATCTGAAAACACCAGACGATCTCATGAAAAGACCTAAAAGAGCATTGAGAGTGCTTCGGTGGTGCAGCGAAAAAATGTTCCTCCAAACAGTATTTTTCATATAAATATTGTGGTAGTCTGAGAATTCCACCAGGTAAAGACACAAATCCTCAGAAACAAGCAAAATAAACTTCTCCTTTACTGTTGTTCATTAATTCGTTGTAAAAGTAGGGTGTGACAGTTGGTCTGTGTGACATTATTCACACCCCTTCTGCACTGTGATTGGATGGGCTACTAAAAAGTGACAGTTATGAGTACTGCATTTCATCCAAAATTAAATATTTTTCCAAACTTAAACATCCCCCCCAACCCCACCACCAAAAAAAAAGTGCCTCAAAGTGCTCAGTGCCTCATCACATTGCTGTGTTTTTAAAAGGCATGGCACTCCCATTGAAAACAAATAGAAAAATATGGTAGACTTAGTTGCTCACTTAGAAAAGTGATTTTTAAAGCATAGAAAAGCATAATTATTGGTTCATCATCTTCACCTGTCCTCCCTCGATACTCTCCTTGTTTGCTCTCCTATTTATTTTCCCAGTGTTTTCTCTGTTGTGCCAGTTTGTCATTCAATATATCTCTTGTGTCCACTCCTGCTAAGCATTGTCCTCCCTTGTTCTGTCTCGCTAATCCTGTTGCAAGTCTGTTTTCCCCTACTGGTATTGTCTTATCTTCAAATTACATGCTTTGCTTATTTATTTATTTTTTTGCTTTTTTGATTCTCACCAAAATGCCATATAAGGCATGAAATCTTGATGTCTACTCTTTGGAGCAACCTTCACATCATCTCAACATCCATGCACCATCACCAAAGACATTCCACAGGGACCTTGTTCTCATTTCTCTCCTTTCCCTCTGAAGCGATGCAGGTGATCAGTGGCAGTCGGCTACACTGGTCCCTATGGGACATCCTCAGAAAGCAACAGATTCTCTGTGTAAGAGTCATCAGACAGACCTCAGATCGGTCTCATTCATCTGAAAGGTGATTATGTGACTGGAGCTGAGATGGTATTGATCAGGGTTCAGAGAGCCATAGGACGGAGATATAAATTATCTAACCCTCTTTGACACATCACTGTAATCCATATGGCTGAGTGTAATCTCCTCTGCTGATGCTCTGTTTTAGCCCAAGATGGAGAAGGAGAATACGGGAGATGATTTATAGTAACAAAGACAAAATGAAATCAAGGGAGAGAAGAATTGAAAAGAGGGTACGACTTGAAACAGATTGGACAAAAGTGCAGCTATCAGTGGGTGAAGAGAAACTGGCTCAAAAGTGGAATTAGTTGTAAGAAAACAGACAGCAGATGGCAGGGAAGAAGCCCTTTAACCAGAACAGCAGCCAAGTTCAACTCTCTTTCCCAGCTCTCTATATTATATTCTCTTGCAGTTATGTTAGGTCAGCAAGTACTTTTTACACTGGTTGCAAGGACTATGTGGTATTAGAAGGAGCTGTGAGATAATTGCCTTGTTATAAAACCTGACCTGCCTATGTAGGCAGCTTTCTAAGGACAAAATAAATCTTAAATCAACATAAGCTGGTATTAGTGGTCTGCTTAGCTTGTTTGTTTACTGATTTTTAGAGATATTTTGGCAATTTTGCATTTTGTAAAATGTGTCAAATTGAAAGAAAAAAAAAGTGAAAGTGACGTGACATACAGCCAAGTATGGTGACCCATACTCAGAATTTGTGCCTTGCATTTAACCCATCCAAAGTACACACACACAGTAGTGAACACACACACACACCGTGAACACACACACGGAGCAGTGGGCAGCCATTTATGTTGCGGCAAATGGGGGTTCGGTGCCTTGCTCAAGGGCACCACAGTCGTGGTATTGCCAGCACAAGACTCAAACCCACAACCACTAGGCCACGACTTCCCCCAGACCACTAGGCCTCTCTAACCACTAGGCCATGACTTCCCCCAGATTTTAAAGTAAAGTGAACAGATTGTATCTGTCTACTAGTACATTTATTTAACAGACTAAAGCACATTTAAAGTAGTTGCAAAGTAGTAAAGTACTTTTTTAATAAATTCAAACAATAAATAATGTTTTGTGGCTTTTTAATGTTCTGAAAGATTGCTGTAGCGCCTCAGTTCAAGCGTTACATGAACCAATCATCTCTTCCTTTTTACTAGTTAAACCACAAAATAAACTTGAATGAACATCAAAAGGTATATTGTTTCAACCACGAAAAGACATCAGTATACTCCTGTCTGGTTTGTTTGTCAGACAAAATGGCATATTCTCCATTCTGATTGGTCAGATGGCCTATCAATCAAACTTCTAGAGAAAGGTCCATTAAGTGTCTAAAAACATTACATCAGCTCACACTTATGTATACTATTTTAAATTTTATTATTTCCATAATAAGTACTCTTAAAAAAAAAAAAAAAAAAAAAAAAAAAAAACTTAACTCTGGACCTCAATGTCAACTTTGATGGAAAGTTTAACCCCAACCTTAATCAAACTTACCTGCCTGCTACTTTCTGGTAATCTCGAAGACTTTGATTAGCTTGTTCAGGTGTTTTTGATTAAGGTTGAAGCTAAACTCTGCAGGAAAGTAGACCTTGAGTTGAGAAACCCTGAGTTGAAGTGTACCTTTTCCCAAAGGTAGGCTGGAATCTACAATTTATCTATTTTAGCCAAGGTTCTAAATTCTCTTGTAAACAACTGAAACAGTTTCTGTCCACAAAATATATTTTATCTGTTTTTTTTAGTCCAGATTTGTACAGCACCATTATTGCAGCCTTAGAAGTAATTTAATGGCTTCATTTGATATTAATTAACATTGTGCAGCCCTGATTTATCAGAAATTACTGTTGAATGGTTTGGTGATTATTTATGAGATAGATCTTTATTTATATATAACGGAGACAGCAGTTTTATTAATGTAATTAAAGGTGTACCACAGGGATCAGTCCTAGGGCCACTTTTTAATTTTATATATAAATATATCTCAGGATGTAAAACTTGTCTTAAATGCAGAGAAATCTAAACTTATGTTTTTAAATACAAATTAAAAATATTTACATTATAAATTCATTGCTACTCATCAGTGTTCTATGATTAAGTCTGTATGTCAATGTAATTTTTATTTGGTGGTGAGGTGGTCTACTTGTGGCTACTATGTAGAGTCACCGTCATTTAAGATTCATTTAGGATGTTGGTTAAGATGGCAGCTGCCTATTTAGACAGTAGGCAACAAGAGAGCTCACTAGGTGTGAAAACAGTGCTAATGAGAAGGAAGCAAGAACAGCAGGTGATGTTTTAACTGTTAAATGTTAAATAGTGTATCTTGCCCCCACTGAACCAACTATTAAAACCCCAGGGCTTTTGATAAAGGTAATTAGATATTGATTACATTGCTAATCCAATATCCGCTCGCATCTTCAAAAGGACGGCTGATCTCACAGAAAATTCACACAGGAGCACTGGGTTGTTTACAAAGAAGAGAAATGAGTGTGATCACATCAAGTTTTTTGTGTCTCACCTTACCATATCAAACCCTTTACTTATCTTTTCACAGTTACTGACTGGAGTTTTAAAAAAGTTAAATATCTAGAAAAATATCTCTCTGTGAAAAATTGTGGTGTGATTATCAAATCAAAGCATTCAGATACTGTTCAGTGAGGCGTAATTAAATCTCCCTCAGCAAATATTTTACAATCATAATGGGAAATGAAAACACAGAATGGAGCATTGATAAGAGTAATGGAGCTTTTGAAAGACAAATTCACAGTAAGGTCACTATGTTGTTATGGAGATTAGATTTGTCTCCATTTCAGACACGTTTTAAGTAAAGGACAGCACTTCTGGGCAGTTATTATTTCGGCAAGCAGATATTCAAATGGGATCATTCAAGTTTTGAATTTGTAATAATGATTTATAGGTACTATTCATGTCTCTAGTCTTTTGTTTTAATAAACCTATATATATATATATATATATATATATATATATATATAATTTATGTATATGTATATGTATGTAAATCACACAACCTAATAATCTACTATTTTATTACTTCAGAACACACAACCTAAAAATCTACTTTTTTTTTCTACTTTTTTTCTATTTATGTATATGTGAAATGCCATCTCACTTTTTTTTTTTGTTTGTTTGGTATGTCTTTCAGAGCAGCAACCTAATAATCTACCTTTCTGAAAGCATTGTTTGTTTTGTCTGTATTAATTGTAATTGCATAAAGTAATTAATTCAGATTAAAATAAAATGAGGGGGAGGGATGATTGGATGATGATATAATTTTTATTACTGAGTGAATTAATGTGAATAAATAATTTCAATGAATTTATTATTAAATGTATTGATTATAATTGCATTAAAAATTTAATAGAAATGTCATTTAATCTAAATTAATTTTATTACTTAAATTGATTTTACCTTTAACTCAGTACACTCATTCTAAAGCAAAATTTTTCAGAACAAAATTAAACAACAGAAATGTGGGTGTAAAAGAAGATGCGTGCCCTGTGAACACAGTCTCTGCTGAGATTTGTTCAGATGAGATCTCCTCTGTGAGTTTTAGCACGCAATATCCTAGCTCAGGGTACACAATGACAGATTGAATGCTATTTTCCCCCTAAGATGTTCAGTCAACCCACTGTTTCTTTATTTTTCCCTTTGATTCATTAAACTGAAACATCAAAGCCATTTCCTCTTCCAAACTTGTCAAATGCTTTGAATTCATTAAGATTTGATGTAAAAGGACTCTTTTCTCCAAATACATTGCAGTCCTCCTTTGTAATCACAGTAGATTTACTTTGATTGATCATTAGCAAAGCTATTGTTTGATATTGTGAAAACGCAAGAGATTTGCATGCATACTAAGTATGTGTGGCTGTGTGAGCGAGAAGAAAAAAAATCAGAAAATTTATGCAAACGTTTCCATCTTTTTGAAAAGGTTACCAAAAACAACAAACTCACAGAACAGTGAACAACAGAAAAAAAAGAAGAAACAAAAAAAAAAACATTTTCTAATTTCATTTCTCATATTTTGAAGTGAGCTAATTCATGTTAATTTCATTTCTCATATTTTTTTTTTGGGGGGGGGGGGGGGGGGGGTACACTGAGCTAATTCATGTTTAATAATGGTGGCCATTCTGACCAAAACACTGAGCATCAATAATTCATGTTGAGGTGATAAAAATGGTTTTCTCAATTTCACTCTCTTTCTCTCTATCCCATCAGCGTTTGGCGCATATTGTTGTTTTGATCTGTTGTCAGTGTCTTGCAGCACTTTTCCAAATGGAAGATAGGAGGGACAATATTAGTGTACTTGGCAGTGATGCCACATTACAGCCCAGAGCAAACCAAATGCCTTGTAAAACATCTTTGCTGATAAAAGAATGACTCATGTGTTTCCATTTTGTTGACTTTGCCTTCATATCCGGAAAAGGAAGAAAAAAAAAAAATCAATGGCCTCCAGTCACCTGTAAAATATAAAGCACAATTCCATTTGAGGTAGTAAAGATAGTGGGAATATAACAAAATCAGAAATGATACCGGCGAGTATACAACTATACAGTATATGTAAACGGCAACGTTCCAAACGTTGTCTTTCTTGTTAAGCAAGTGTTTACTCCCAAAGTGTTTACATCAGTAATCGCGTCAAGTATAGACAATTGTATTACACGTCGCGCGGCTCGCACCTGTTTTGCACTCTCTCCCAATGATGCACTCCAGGACTGCGAGAAAGCGTAGTACTGACACCTGCTGAAGTATTCTGGTAATAGTGAGGGATGTAAGTATGTATTTTTGTGATTTTTTCTCCAGTTCTGCCTCCCTGTTTCAATTTTATCTTTGACCCGCCGCCAAACTTTCGTCATGCTTAAAAGAAATGCCTCATTTCACAACCCTTTGAAAGCGTAA
Organism: Cyprinus carpio; assembly: GCF_018340385.1. Classification (NCBI taxonomy): domain Eukaryota; kingdom Metazoa; phylum Chordata; class Actinopteri; order Cypriniformes; family Cyprinidae; genus Cyprinus; species Cyprinus carpio. The sequence goes on from NC_056600.1 coordinate 17,214,715, forward strand.
GGGTGAGGTTTATATGGCGTAAAAATTGCCTTGAAGGGATGTTCTGGAATTTTTGTCATGGTCCTTGATGTTGCCTTATGGATCAGAACAAATTCTCCAGTCACAGTTATGCTGCTGGGCTGCTCTTCTGGCTTCAGTGTTCATTGTAGTGCCATTCTTTTGCAACTGTATATAGCTATAGGTCTACAAGTACAGTATTGTATTTATACAAGCTACTAAATAAGGTCTATGGTCCAAATTTCCATTTTATTATATATACTGGCATAATAATTGTTATCTGTCTGTCTGTCTATCTATCTATCTATCTATCTATCTATCTTTGGAACCTGTGATACTTTTTTGAGGATCTTTTCTAACAGTAACAAAAGTTTGGTGTCAGTCAATTTTTATTCTTTCTTTTTTGGAAGAAATTAAACCTTTTATTCAGCAATGATGTTAAATTGATATAAGAAAAAAGTGATAGCAAAGATTTGTGGTGTTGAAAAATATTTATATTTTGAATAAATGCTGTTCTTTTTAACTTTTTATTCATCAAAGAATCCTGAAAGAAGTATCACAGTTTCCAAAAAAAAAAAAAAAAAAAAAAAATGGCAGGCACTGTTAAAATAAGCATATTAGAATGATTTCTTAAGGATCATGTGACACTTTATACTGGAGTAATGGCTGATGGAAATTCAGCTTTGCATCACAGAAATAACTTATTTTAAAGGATATTAAAATAGAAACCATTATTTTATATTGTAATAAAAATGTTTTGCAAGATATATATATATATATATATATATATATATATATATATATATATATATATATATATATATATAATATGCATTTTGTTTTATTTTATTTTTTTTCTCCTCTGTATTTTTGATCAAATAAATGCAGCCATAATGGGCACAGGAGACTTTAAGTCTTACTGATCCCAAACTTTTGAACGGTTGTGTGTGTGTAAGTATCTATATATACAGGTTTGTTTCACACTATTTTGTGGAAAACCACACTGGACAGCTGATAAATGAAAACTTTGTTGTTGTGGGGCACAAGATTATTTTCAGCTGTGATCAGCTAATGAAGCTATTTTTCACTTATTTACAGATTATAGTTATGCTAGTCTCAGGTTTTGAGAGCCACCGGGAGTGTTAAGGCAAGAGTGATGTTCGCTGCTATTTATCAGTCCAGTAAAGGAGGTCATTCAGAACCACGGACAGCAGCCACAAGATCGAAACATGAGCATGTGGCCTGGAGGCAAAGATAAATGAAGGAGCACAGACAGGACTTATCAGTATTTCAGCAGCATGATGGAAAGGTAGAAATAGTACAAAGGTGCTCATTTTTTCAAGCAACTCTTGTTGCCGTCCAGCTTTGCAGACACTGTGAAGGACTGATTCAATCAGTAATCATGACTGGTAGATTTCCTTGAAGACAGAAACCCTATACACTCCATATTGCTTGAAACAAAAATTTTTTTTTTTTTTTTTTTTTTTTTTTTTGAGGCCATATGAATTTAAATTTTAGAGCTGCCATAAATTATTTCATATTCATTTTGGCATCCACATTGCACAATAGAACCATTTTATTTGGTTGACTGTCAACATTTTTTTTTTCTTCTGTCATTCGTTATACTTTTTGTAATGTCTTTTGTAGTAACAGTCAGAGCAGAGTCTGCATAACACTAAACACTTCATCTTACTGTGTCGACAACTGTGGCTCCAGCTGCTTTTGTGTAAGCTTGAAACATTTCAAACCTGCTACGTCTGACTTGTTTGAAAAATCAGACACCAAATCATGGGAATGTTTACGACATGTTTATTTAAGGCACTGCCAGTCTTTTTAATTAGAAAAGGATAGTGAGGTAGAAAAGGCACTGATAACTGATATATTTTTAAGCTCTTCATTTTTACATTTTATGCCTGCAATGTACACTAAACAAATAAACAGACACAAATTAACTTGAGAAGATGAAGGTCAACATATCTACAAAATGTAAATGGTGAAAACTACTTTGTAATAAGTATGTGTCCGCACAAGAGTAGAAATAATATAAGGGCCGATTATAAGGGTCTATGTAAACATATATTTAATAAAAACGTCAAGTGGTGTAACCACCAGGTAATAAAAATGATTAATACATATACATAAATGTTATCAAATTAAGTAAATAAATGGAATATGGACATCATCATTAATTCCAAATAATTTCAGGTTATACAATTTGACATCTGACAACCTTTGCCACATTATAAAAAGGTAAAATTTGACTAAAATGCTTTATGCTGGTTATACCACAGTGATTTGGATTTGGTGAACAAATGTTTTTCAAGTATTAATATTGGCTTCTTTAGAAAAAGTAAGAATAAATAATTATACTATATAATTATATAATTTTTAAGAAATAATTATACATAATCATGTCAAATATTTGAAAATAAAATAAGTCTTTTAATGGTTACACCACCCTGACATGTTTTATTTTAATATTCACAAAAGAATATAAAAATTCATTCAACATTGTCATCACAGAAATTCAGCCTTTTTAAGTCATTGTCTATATAAACTGCATCAGCATACAGTACTTTTAAATAACTTTAAGGGATAGTTCATCCAAAAATAAAAATTTCATCATTTGCTTTCTTGATGGATGAAATCCAGTGAGGTTTGTTCTTGCACGTCAAGCACACGGTTGAGTTTCTGTGTTGAGCTTCTACTGAGGTTTATTTGTGTTGATCAATGGTTAAATTGAAATAAAAGCTTAAATTAATCTGTTTATCATATAAAGCAATCATACGTCTTTAGAAGGCAAAAATCATTAGAAAATATAAAAAAAAATGTTAAATTCCAAAGATAAAAGGCATATGGGACTACATAAGGGTGAGTAAATGATGATTTTTGGATGAACTATCCCTTTAATAAAAAAAAAAAAAAAACTTAAAAAAAAGGCCACATCAATGACCCATATGTTATTTAACTTTGTATAAATATATACAAATAAACCAGCATACATGTATATGCATACCCTTCAGGATGTATAATTAATATGTGTCAGTATTATAGAATCTCCATCTTCAATCCACTACTGACCCAAGACAACAGAGATAGGCACCTTTAAGGATTCCTTAATTAGCATCGACCCATAATCAGACAAGCCTGCATGTTTGTCCATGATAACAGACAAATGACAATGGTCTGTTCTGGATTCTCTCATGACCTGCAGTTACCTTTAATTTAACTGATTAATGAAGGTAGATATGGCCTCATTTGATATTATACAAAATATAAATCAATAAAATGGTGTGATTGTGCAAGGAAAGCAAATAGCAGCTAATCACTGACATTTAAACTTTGAAAAGCATTTCTGTTCCATTTGAGAACAGCAGCAGTCTTTGGGGAGGGTATGCATTCAGTGTAGACAAAGTCCCTTCATAGACATTTTCTTTTGTAGTTAATAAACATACATGTACAGCTCCTAAATTTGACTGAATCAGGGAAAGACGTAAATTTTCAAAAACAACTTGTCAAGATTAGGTTTTAAAAATAATTTACATTTCATATTATGAATAAAATTTGGATAAAAAGAGGATCAAATCACATTAAAAAACATTTAGCAGTCTAATCAAGCCAATCCACATGTATGTTCTAGTGTAAAATGAAACTCAACTGGTTCCTGTTAAATCAAAAGTGCAAATTTCATTCCATCAGTTACTATATTACGTGATGCAATTTCTTCAATTGATTTTCTCCAAGTGGTCCTTTTCCTCCACCTTGTGTTGTCTATTGTGCAGTGACTGTGCTGGCCAGGAGGGCGGCGCTGTTCTCTGCAAATTCATCTTGGTCTGTCAGTGCCTGGTAGTTTCATAAACAGCAGGGGAATAGTTAAATTTTGCTGTTTCTCTGAGTCCATAAATGTTTTATTTTTAATTTCATCTAAGTGTCCTCACATCTCTGGCCTGCAAATTTCTGATAGGGTTTCCATGCTAATAGAGGCTAACCATCGAGAGCTTTCCGCAGCCACCGGTAAAACTGTTGCTGGAACAGGATGTGCCATTTTACATTCGCTTGAACAATCTCAACGGCTCGAGCGAACGCAGGTGCTGACTCTCCCCCATTGGTCAGGATGAACTCTTTCAGCTGAGAAAAAGAAGATAAACAGAAATTATTAACATTATCATTAACATGTAAATGTAATGTAACATTGTCATTGTATTGTGACTGATGTATCAGATGTTGAGAGTTTGTGTGTTTATGCGTGTAAGTGGCAGCCTTCATCAGTGAAACCGTCAGAATATACGATGCATTTACATGCAAATTCCTGACATGTAATTTAGCAGATAACAATGATGTTTATGATAATGAGGTGTGGGAATGTTATAAAAATCTAATAAAAAATCTCAATTTACCAAACAACATGTTACGAAGACAATTCACAATTCCAGAGGTCATGAGGACTATATGAATGAACATGCCCCGGGATTCAGGATTAAAGCTGCTATATTGCTCCTGAATTATTACAAAATTGCTTTTTGTTCAAATAAAATTTTAAAAGAAAATAAAACTCTTGTTTCAAACCAACAGCATTAAATATATCTCTGATTGTTCATGAATCTGTGGATGAAGTACTCTGGCAGCAGCTGATTCTCAATGACAGTATGCTAATGCTCTGTTTAAGAAAACAGTGAGGGGGTTCGTATTATCTCTGTATGAATGATAAATTGTGGAAGGCGAAGTCAGCTGGATGAGAAAGTGCTGCGCTGCAGTGAGAAGCACCAGCAGTCTGTGTCCTCTGGGACTGAAACTGAATGAATTTGAATAAGTGAATATACGTTCCATTTCCTGTAATAAGGTTAAGCAGCTACAATGAGGAAATAACCCAACAAAATGGTCCAGAGCACAATTCTGCAGTCTTCAGTTTACTTTTGCTCATTTTCTCCATCTCAATAACTTGCTGACCAAAGTTTGTTTGTAAGTATTAATATTCAATGAAGATTCGTCAATAATTCATTACTGTTTTAGTTTGATTGGAGGTGTACAAGCCTCAGGATGATGTACTGTAAAAGTTCAGCCTCACCTCATTCAACTCGGCCTCAGTGTTGAGAAACTCTGTCACACCGCTGATTAATTTTGAGTTCATAAATAAGGCCTCTCCATACCTGCCAATGAGAGACACTGTTATTAAAAACACTGGAGCACCGCTCTAATGAGCCCAGAAGCAAACAAACACCAACAGCTATTTCCCATAATGCTCTCGGTCCCCCCATGTAACACAAACAAGACCCAAAATAACATTCACCAATAAATATCTTATGAAAGTGCGAATGTGAAATTCCTATCAGGGGCTTAGAGGAAGGTTAACATCACTGATAAACAGAGATAAATAAAGCCACATTCACCTGGAATTCAATATGTCCCACTTCTCGCAGAAATATCTCCAAGCTAAATGTCTTCCAAGTGGATTGCGGCCCACATGTATGATGACATCGATCACGTCCTGATCCGGCACCAGGTCAGAGGTGAGGGACAGATTCAGGAGCCTGTGGACATCAGAAATAAATAGGTTTAGTTAGTTTATTTGTTTTATCTTTACTAATTATGCTTTTCGTAATAAATTTTGTAATTCTATGCTCGTTTCAAGGTTGAGTAAATCAGAAATACAAAACATTATTCTTGCGAAACACAATTATTCAAATATGTTTTCAAGACTGTGACTCAGCCTCTTCAAAAAGTAATTAACCTGAAAAGCCCAAATCAAATGCAGATAGACCCATTCGCTTCAAATTGGTGCGAAATGTCAATTAGATGAAAAAGGAAGAAATAAGATGTTTCACATAAAGACGCTGCCAGGAGCACAAGATTCAATTTGCAAAAACACGTGGGGTAATTGCTTCGCTGTTCTTTGGTCTCTTATTTCAGTTGAAGCGCTCTTCTGGGCTTTTGCCTTCATGCGTCGCCGAGTCACTTGTAGCACCTTTTTTTTGATGAACACCCTTGAGATTATTGCCACTGTTTCAAAGCTCACATCTGTGTGCGGACGGCAGCTTCACAGCTCGCAAACGTGACATCTCCAGCTTCCTCTAAGGACAAGTGTGAACAAGCTTTCAAATAAGTTTCTTTTTCTAAGTTTGCACTTAGAAGTTCTGATTTTGGACTTGTGTAATTGATTTCTAGCAAGTATAATTGTGACTGTGTGAAAACTTCGGAAGTTGTCAGCATACTGTAGCTTGCCATATCATTTTGTTCATGACTGATAATGCCACCATAAACTATAGCATGTTCAGATTAGCATATTAGCATATAATTGACTTCAGTATATAGAATGTACACTGTGCACAGTATATACATGTCCTATATGTGAAGAATAACTACAACATTGACCGCAATATGGTATACAGCCAGAGCAGCATGGAATGCTGTGTCCTACAATGCAAAGCACTTGACCTGAACTTCAATTTCCAGTGTGATGAAAGAACAGGAAGTGATTACAGAAGGGATTTTTTTTTTTTTTTTTTTTTTTTTTTTTTGAGATTTTAGTCTCTAAGGCTGCAGGAACATCTGTAGGTTAGCAGTCAGAGTGGAAGTTCAATCATCTAAGACAGACACACACACGCACACATTCCAGTAGTAAAGAGGAATTATTTTCAGCCCACTGGAACCCAACATATATCATCGAAAGAAGTACAAACATAGAGGAGGGAGATACAATTTACTTTGTGCTATAGAAATCAATACTAAACACAGACTCCATACACCCCATCCTTCACTCCAAACACAGGGCAGTTTTCTCTGTGGTAGATTAAATATCACAAACACACACACTCACACACACAGCTCATCTGGGACGGGAGAGCTTTGCTTGTGCATGCTGTGTGAGATTCAAGTGTGGCTGAAATCAATGAACTGCTTCTAGAGGTCTTCTCCACTCTTTTACATCAGACACTAGAGCAAAGGTAGACGGCTGAATGTTGCAATCATGAAATATTTCAGATTTCCCCAGTCTTTGGGTTCCTGGGGGGCTCTGAATATACCGACACCAGTATCACTTTAAATACAGGCAGATACCTGACAGATTGTGTGGATTTATACTTACATGGCTTTTCAAAGGAGAATCATTATTAACTGTGTGATTTAGACTGGATTAGATATAACCAGGGTTTAAAGAATCACTCCTTTGAGACCGTATTTGAGAAAAGTACTCATTTGAACCTTGCACCTTCGAATCATGATGGTACTGTTGAACAGTGAACAACTTTCTGAAGTCTCACTGTTCAGGTAGACAGGAATAGAACTTCAATGAGATATAGTCCTGAATATGCCAATACAAATCCAATCGGGCATATTAGGGCTGGTAAGTAGTGGTTTCCTGTTCATTTATACACACATCAAGAGATAATTATGGAGTGTTATCAACAACATGCCACAGATCCGAGGTTGAAATTTGAATTTTCTCGATTAGACATCATTTACTTCAGAAGCCAAATACATAATTAGATTTTCATTATCTGAATTCATTCAACAATGTTAAAAACTCTCAGAGGACAGTCAACAGCTACAGTTTTTTTTTCTTTGAGCGGGTATAAATTCAGTTACCATTTCTTAACACATCGATGTGGCTATCACATCACGCTAATGCTATGCATTGTAGCATTAGGTGCCAGTTTCTAAATAGCATGTGAGTATTGTTAGCCCCTGAGTTTTTCTTACAAAGATGTCCGGCACTTTCATAACCACCACACCCCATCCAAGTGCACACACACAGCAGTGAGTAGGGAACACACACACCGTAAACACACACCCGGAGCAGTGGGCAGCTATTTTTACCTGTGTGTGTTACAAGACCATCTCTCTAACCATTAGGCCACAGCTGCCCAAAAATTATTCCAAGGTGTGTTTTAGAACTACCAGCCAAGATGTTCTTTGCAGGTTGGCTTCACTGGCTGTTAGTCCAGATTATTAAGATGTTATCAAATTATTCCAAGCTGTGTTTTAGAACTACCAGCCAAGATGTTCTTTGCAGGTTGGCTTCACTGGCTGTTAGTCCAGATTATTAAGATGTTATCAAATTATTCCAAGGTGTGTTTTAGAACTACCAGCCAAGATGTTCTTTGCAGGTTGGCTTCACTGGCTGTTAGTCCAGATTATTAACAACTAAAAAGCTTGATCCAACAAAAAAGCTTGATCCAGCAAATGGCAATAATTGATCTGCCTCACTCATTAAGAAACCAAATAACTCTGCAATCTGATTGGTTAAAGGGAATGTTCAGAATGTCCAGAAACACATACACTGCTATTTTACAAACCACCATCAGAAGCAGGATGGCCTTCCAAGATTTTGTACTGTAGGGAATTATGGAGGTTCCTGAAGATGATTTTGTATTCATGGTTCATCTTCATGACTTTCAGATGTTGTGTCTAGGTGTACTGTGTCACAGCCAAGTCATGGATCACTGAGAGTGAGAAAAAACTCATTGATTTTACCTTCAAGAAAGGCAATTACCACCATAGAACAAAATGAAAATGTTCCTTGTTGACTGTAATATGATGAATAGTATCTAAACATGAAGATGAAAATGCACTGAGATATGTGCTTACTAAAGCCTCTTTCACACTGCAGGATCGCCTTCTGTGTGAACGCAAACACATCCCGGGATTGATTCTGGGATCGATCCCATGTTGGGGACCTAGAAACAATGCCGGGCTCAGTCCCAGAATGAGATCTGTGTGAACAAAAGCCAGAACCAATGACGTAAAGGGTGTGTCCTAGTGTAGATGAACATTATCGTGCGACACTTTTACCAGGTGTTTTGAAGGCAGATCAATGTTCGCAACAAAATAATAAGAGCAAACTCTAATGAAGCAGAGATCAGGTAGTTCCTCACTATCCATGCTGAAGCTGAGATCGTTCGCCAGCTTAAGTGAAAGATAACATTCCTAGCGTTTTCGACTCATACATTACACATCACACCCTGATGTCACGTGTCATTACGGGACCTTTATGAGTTGTGTGTGAACACACGCACAGATTCCGGGAAATCTCTGGCAGTGTGAACGAACCAAAATCTAACGATCCGCAAGCAATTGCCGGGACACATTACCCGTGTATTATCCGGAATCTCAGTGTGAAAGGGGCTTAAGTCTGCTGCTATTTATCTTCTTCCTCTAGTGAAGCAAACCACATCCCCCTCAATAGACTCACACTGAATCCGTCCCACAGGAATCAGCCTGTTGAGTGCTGAGCACTCACTGCAGAGAGGGGTCATGCTGGGTCTCTTTATATGGGAATGTTTCTTTCTCTCAGTGCATCCATAAAACAACAACCAAATGCAACAGAATAAATGGAGATGTCGAACCCGCAGTGAATCTGCTTCAGAATATGTGTGGGGTTTGAGATCCTTGTCTGCTCTGGACGGGGTGTAATCCGTCACCGTCCTCATCCTTCTATTGAGTTGGGAGAGAATTTAAGACACCGTGGAGAATTGTGGGAAAAGCTCCTACGGCATCCATTGTCTTTACTGCCCCATCAGTGGAGTGAGTGCAGCTCTTCTAGTGTGACTGACATGATGTGGAGGAGATGACTGAATGGGATTCATGAGGTACAGTAGACTGCAAAATAACTAGTGAGTTATAGTCAGAAGTGCCATACAGAGACCTCCAGACACTTCCTGCTATCAATAAAATGGCAACCCCATAAAAAATCATGAAAAAGTGGTGGATGGTATTGAGATTCCAAGCCAAAAAGAAGCTAAAGCGTTCAGCTAAGACTGCTTGATAAAGTGTAAGGCTACAGTGGCTTGTTATTATTTGAATTTCTTTGCTTTATTATGTCATTTTTGTTAATGAGGTATAAAAATATCGACTGACCTGTTGAGCAGGAAGATGTTGTCACTGCAGGTCAAGGCCTCCAGAAGAACCTTCTTCTCAGAGATGGCTGTAGAGGAGTGAAACTTCATCCAGATAAACTCCCACACGTCCTCATCCATCAGAGAAACACCTGTGCAGTACACAATGTCCCGCACGTTGGGTGGAATCCTGTGGGACAGAGGACCGAAACATTTCAGTCAAGACATACGATATCAATAAATACAAATAAATAATACATGCTATATTTATCATTTAAATACTCATATTTAACATTTACATGTATTGATGGAGCCCAAAACATTAATTTACTATTTTCTTTGATGTGCAAGAATACATGGAAAATAGTTAATAATGTTGATACATTAATTAGCATATATGCAAACTGAATGCTACAGGTGATTAGCATTCCTCTCTGTGACCTGTTAATTAAACATTTACTAAGGGCTATTTAAATACCATTAGATCACATTGTGTTCACACCTTTTTAGATTTAATTCTTGAGAATTACATTTTCCTAAAGACAGCATATTTCACAGCACGAATTTGTTACGTCCTCAGGGTTGTTCGAAGATAGCAAATCAAGTTGATTTCACCTTAAGAAGAATCAGTGAAAAACAGTGTGAGTGTATTTATAGATGTTTTTATTTGTATGCTTCTGTGAGAAGTTGATCTTTCTTTTGTGGTTTCTTTTATTCATTCAAAATGTTGAAGATGCACGAGATATCATTTTAAATAAAAATACACTCTTAGATTCAAACGGACCAATTTGGTTCAAGTGATCTTCTGCTGTCTGCGATCACTTTGAATCACATGACTTCTGTCACTGTGAAAAATGTCCATAATAACACCAGCTGATCTGATTTGATGATCTTTAGTGAGTTCATCATTTAAGTGGTGAAAATTTGACCCAAATCATCACTGCACAACTCCCAAAGTGAGTCACAGTGCAATATATAGTCTAGCAATATATCTGTCATAAGTAAGAGCCCTCTCTGGACACTTGATATCATCTAGTTATAAATCTCAGAAAAGAATAACCATCTACAGTAGAGCTACACAGATACAAACGCTTCTCAGGCTGTGAGGTGATGCATGTAATATTCGTACAGGAAGAAGAAATAACATTAAACCTCTGGAGGAGCCACGGCGATACAGTGACTGAACTTTTGATTTGCTCAAACAAAGCGCAATAAAGAGCTGCTGATTCTGGATGAGCCGTCGGAGCCTCTGGGAGTTTTCAATGTAGCAATACAGAAAACAGCACCTCCAGTAAGATATGAAATCATGTCACAACCAATTGGAGCATATAGACTGAAATTTCCACACCTGTGAAAGTGATGTCTTGTTTACGACTGCCACTGACAGGAACAATAAGTGAATTCAGAAACGCCACTAAAGAATAATATTTGTGACATTCTGTTAGCTGCCATTATATTGAGAAAATTCTGTGACATTATAATCACCTAAACCATAAAAAGACATAAAGGTCAAACACATTCCTCTTTTATGATGTGCTCATCCCTGAATATCAAACTGAACAGATTCTTTTTATTGTCCCATTAGGACTGGAGGTCATTTTTTAAGAAAAGGACAGTGAAGGACAAATCTGGCAGATCTGGCAGACTTCTGCAGTCAGGTAAGAGGAAAACAGCACAATACAGTTACAGACCTGCCAACCTTGGAAATGTTTTTTCAGTACCATCAGCAGGCGGGGGTAAACAGTTTACTGTTTTTTACTGTTTACCTTATCTGTTTGGTAAATTTTTAATGCTATTTTATGCTATAAAAAAAAAAAAAAAAAAAAAACTCCAGTAGACTTCTGCATAGGGCTGGGCGATATGAGCAAAAATTCATATCTCTGTATTTGTTGGCTGATTTGTGGTATACGGTAGCCTATAGCATATATCTCAGTATTTTGTATTTGGTTTAAACAAATAAAGTGAATGTAAGCATGTAAGCAAATATTATGTGCAAAAATGGTTGAAATCACATTACATTGTAACACTGCAATATAAATAAAAACAAAACAAAAAAAATCTTTTTAAAGCAGAAGTTAAAGTTACTAAACTAAAAATGAAAATAATAACAAGCACAAAAGGCTATTTTGATTACCCTATTACAGTTTACAGTTAGTGCTATCATACAAATACACTTATTTGTAGGTTTAAAATTCTACATATGTCACATTTATTAACTACAAATATTTCAGCAAAATGTATATTTTAGTCAGTTATTGCGCTGCCATTTCACTGAGCGCTGTCTTTTTGGAGCGCATGTGCGCCGCGGCGCTCGTTCTAAATGAAGTCTGTGGAGTTTACCGGAGAATCGCTAAAGCAAAAGCTCATGCACTTCTGACAGCAAAATGCAAATATTCCCATGGCTTTTTTAACATTTACAGATGGAGAATATACCTGTGAAATGTAAATTATGCATTAAGGAAAACAGCACATCTCCAACACATTAAACAAGCCAAAATTGTACACAATAATCAGTATCAAAAGGATGGTATAACTACAGTAATAACATAAAAACAATGTAGAAGAAAGGCAGGTTATTCTCTAGCAGATGAATTTCAGAACTAATTTCTTGCCATCTGTTGCCTTTGACAGTCATACAAGAGAAACTAAAGCATTTTTAATCAGTCGTTCTGGATAAAAGTATCTGCTAAATGCCATGTAATAAAAAATCTCAAATATGAGTGCTTTCACAAGCTCTAACTCTCGGGCAGTGGATTAGATTAACCTGTCCACATGATGATACGTCTAGCAGGAGGGATTGTGTTCAGTACAGAGAACTCCTGTCTGTTCAGACACGATCAGAAACCTCACACTGGACTCCACGGGGTAATAATTACAGAGTCACTGCCAGAGCAATTGAGCAGTTTCAGGCCAAAGAGTGGAAAATCTTTGACTGAGCAGGTCAAACACTGGCTGAATCCAACTGAGTGTGTATTTCACATGTTGAAAGCAGAATTTTGGCCAAAAAGCTTTTAAATTGTGCAGCATGCTGTTATTAGAGTCATGTTAAAGGCCTCAGAAGTCATTAAATGCACATTATATGAAGCCAAGGTCAATAACACATTTTATGTGTAATAAAGCCTTTGTGTCTGTATTTAAGGTCTGTCTGTCAATTTTAGGCTCAGTTTTGAAGAAGCCAGCAAGCAAATTTTAAATGCAACTAAGGCATAGGTAAGGCTGGGGAAGACTTAGCTTTACTCTGGCCACAGGTCAGAAATTAATGAGGGTTTGGGGCAAAAATGCCACAACACGATTCAACTAAATCTACTTAACTAAATCTAATGTATTAGGCCTGTCGCAAACAAATTGAAAATGGATTTCATTTGCATGGCATTAAATATAGATCTGCTCATCTTGCATCATATTTCTTTTTACGTGTTTTATACAGTGTTACACATTATAACCTATCACACATGATTCTGTTTAGCTTATAAATGCAGTAGTCAGTCAGAGGCTTTCAGATTAGTTGCTAACCATTAGGTTACATACTTTTAGCCTTACCATGGAGTTGGTCCACCCTCCCCCTTATTTGACTGAGGTTGCCAGTGTGTACTATATATGGTCTTTCATGTGTTTGTAGGCATGCTGCCAACTTTTTGGCTTAAACACACACACACACACATACACACAAAATAATTTCCTAAAAGCTGGGCAAACACAATATCTTGGGCAGAGTAAGAACACACACCCACAATCCTGTTTATCTCCATTATGGTCATTAGTCCCTGCCGGTGGCATGGTGTGTTTGACAGTGTGATACTGCATACATGAATGTGAACATTGCTGTGGGAAAACAAATTAGATGAACAAATGTGTGTTGCCATGGACACTTGGAATACAGCTCCTACTGTATGAATCTTGGCAGGGTTGAACATAAAGAATAATAACCAGTCATATTTTGCAATATATTTGTATGAGTTTAGCAACATATCTGTTGTGAATGTGCATCACATTCATTTTTTGTACACCAGGTAAGACCTATGTATATTTTCTATCTATATTTTCTCACCTGTTCTTGTTGCTGGAAATCCAGTCTGAAATGAGAGACACAGCCTGCCGGTGACAGTGTTTGTTTCCAAAACTGCAGGCCAGCATCATTACCTCTCTCTGTAGCTCTCTAAGGAAAAAATGGGAAGGATTCAAGCAGGAAAGTACATCAGCAGGAAGTTAAAGATGAAGGAAGGGGAAAATTACAAATTAAATACTATTGAGGTCATTGCCATCTCTGAGGAGAAAAATAACTGACTCACATTTAGCAATTCGGTGTCCTTACTTAGACCACATATATGTTTATAACTATAATATATAATTCAAGAACTATAAAATTCAAGACTCACTCGGTCTGATAAGCCGCCTGCATGAAGGAGCCCTGAGGGGAAGTGGCTGGCCAGCCCAACTTGTGATACTTTGGTTCCACCAGTCTTAGAACGTAGTCCTAACAAAACAAAACAAAACAAAACAAAACAAAACAAAACAAAACAAAACAAAACAAAACAAAACAAAACAAAACAAAACAAAACAAAACAAAACAAAACAAAACAAAACAAACAAAATGAAAAGTAAAGCAAAGCCAAACAAAAGTGCAAAACACAACACAGAAAAACAGTACGTATGGTTGCCATGTTGAGACCAGGATTTAAATTATTATAGTTGTTTTTATTTTTTATTATTATTATTTTGTATTGTATTGAGTATGAGTGTGTGTGTGTGTGCGCGTGTGTGTGTGTGTGTGTTTTGACTCGCCATACGGTTGAGGGAAATGTCGCAGCAGGTAATGTCATGGCTAATTTAGCATGACTGCTCTCCTTCATGCCCTCTTACTGAGACGAGTGAATGATCACAATTAGTCCCCTGCTATGCCGCAATTCAATCCTTAACACACACTTACACGGATAAAAAGCACATAAAGGCTTGTAGAGGACATTGCTTTTCATACTGTGGTGGACCTACACCTGATCAGGTGCCTGCAGATTGTCAAACTGTTACTACAGCAATTGAGTGACATATTCTTATCTCAGTTTGACAACAGACAATAGCACACACACACACACACACACACGATTGTTTTTGTGAAAAGTGGGGATATCCCATAGGCGTAATGGTTTTTATACTGTACAAACTGTATATTATATCGCCCTACACCAACACTATACGTAACCCTAGCCCTTACAGGAAACTTTGTGCTATTTCAGATTTTCAGTACACTCCATTCTGTGTGATTTCTATGCGTTTTGAAAAGTGGGGACATGGGTTATGTCCTCATAAGTCACCCTCTCCTTGTAATACCTGTGTCATACCCATGTCATTATACAAAACACGCACACAGAGGGGTTTGGTCTGGCAGGTTGAAACACCTGGTCACATGACTGAAGGCTCCTGACTAATCTGTTCCAGCTGTTTCCTGTTTTGCATTACATCCTAAACATCTGCTCCGTCTCACTCTTAACACAGTGATGGAGAGAAATAGATAGAAGATGCTATAAAATGCATCACACTCTCACTGCCGGCACTAAAGGGTCGTCCATTACAGAGGAGGGGCAGAAATGACTCATGTGCACCGAGGGATTGTGGGTAGGCGTTTGAGTGATATGAGAATAACAAAGTGATTAATGAATATAAAAGCAGTTGGACAGGTAAGACAGGGAATGCATGAGAAGTATGGTAGTATGATATTTTAAACATTAGCAGTGGTAGAGATTTGATATTGTTTTGTATGTATGAGTTTATAAAATGCTGCAGGAAACAGGCATTGTGTCTGGAAATACTGTATGTTGGACTGCTGTTTTGGATGATGATCAGAGGAAGTTTTGAGTTTGATCTGTCTGGCGGTGAGTCGAGTCATCTGAGACGTGCTGCTAGATATCAGCCGTGTGTTTCTTATTGCACTAGTCAAGGTTAAAATACAACAGACAGTAAACTGATCTGAGATCAGACTCACGCTGAACAGGCTGTGGTCTTCAGTGCGGTCCAGGAGTTTGTCCAGCTGGTAAAGAGCTCGACTAGCAGCGTGCCACGGCAGAAACTCAGTCTCCTGAGACAAATATGAGATCATCTGCAGGGGGACGTTTTGGGGCAAATACCCTGCTCTAGAGAAAAGAAAGAAAGAATGATGATCAGACATTAGCAGCTCATTTTTACGCATATTTCCCCTTTGGAAGACACATCGTTAACATTTGATTACAAACAGTTCATTTTGTTCATCATTATTCGTTGAGAATAACTGCCAGGCATTGTGCCTTGCGTTTCGAGAAATAATGTGCTGTATGAAACAAAAAAAACAGCTTCTCCTGTAAGGCTACAGTCGTGTTCAATTTGCATAACTCCATAATACATAAGATATCTACTAAAACACAGACATGAGTGTTAACAGCACATATTCACTGTCATTTGGAGCGGCACATCAAATCCCAGATGTACTTCAGCAGGACCTTGGGCTCTAGTCAAATGAGACTGTGTTTCTAGGCCACACATCGGTACCTCCTCCATTTATTTTCATTTCATGTTTCCTTCTGACTTTCCCTTTAGTCTTTTAGAAACTCTCACAAGTCTCTCATGAGAGTGGAAAAAAAGAGAAGTGGCAGACATCCTTAGAGCAAAAACAAAAGAGAAAAGAGAATTTCCAAGAGACTAGAATCCAGCGAATGCTCTGGTTTTTGCTAAAGCACACACCTTTGGCCATCCAGAATGCTTTGGCACCGTTCTTCAAACCCAAACATCATGGGAATGAGTTTTGCATACCCAAGCAACACTCAAAAAAATCTAGTTGAGATCATATTTATGTGTTAAAGGCCTTTCTCTGACTCACAATGCAGGAAATTAATCTTAATTTCTTACAATTTCATGCAGGGCACATAAGCGCTCCCTATCAGAGGTCAGGTGAAAAAGGAAGTAATCAGACTCATTAAATTCTGGAGGACAGATTCACCCAACACACATTTAATTGGGACATTAATCACAGTTACTCACAGACACCCACTGTTACCCAAGGAGGTTTTTAACATTTCCAGAGAAACTGATTTGCATTCACATTAGCAGGAGACAATTGAGGATGTGAAGAACTAAAAACAAACTATTTCAACATTTCCATGGTGAAGCAGCAAATGCATTTAGGATGTCAAGGAAAGATAAATGAATACTGTTTAACTGAAAAGAGTTTTATCTCCAGGTGTTCAAAAAGGTTTGTGTCTAATTGAGATCAGGAACCACGTTCTTCTTCCTTTGAACTCCCTGTTAATATATTACAGAAGGAAGGAAAGTTTTCAAATTTGATGCCATCGTAACATCTTTGCTCAGTGATATAAAAAAATCCAAAATATGCATAACACAAAAGCAAAACTCAAAATATTAAAATCAGGAATAACAGGCATTAAGTGCAAACCTGAAGCAGAGTAGCTGTATTAATTACTTATAATTCAACAGCTTGACGTCAATAATTTAGCTGTTACCATGATTAACACATACTGTAAATATGCGTTTATCTCAAAACATTTTCAGGATTTTGTCTAAATGACTTGCATACACCATTGTTTGTATCCAAGCTGATGTTAACCAGAATAAAGCATTAAACTGTGGTCTAATGAGAAATAATTGTATAACAATAAACAATTAATCAGCCTCTAATGATGCCAAGGCACTTGAAACACAGCGACTGTCATTCTTTCACACTGATTACAGGGAAATATTCAATATATATTTTCCTGATTGATGTGTGCACAAGACATGAAGGATGCAGTCTTGACACAGAGGCAAAAGCTTAGCGTGTTTCTCCTTGAGCTTCAACACTTTAAGACACAGTAGCATATAAATTACTGCAAATCATGTATATAAACACACACACAAACAAACACACACACACACACACACACACACACACACACACACACACACACACACACACACACACACACACACACACACACACACACACACACACTTCAATGAATAACATCACACTTCATGTATACATAGAAATGCTTTAATATAGCCTTTAATAGAAACTATTCAAGTTTGTATCAAATATTAAAGTATGCTTCTTCAGAGGAAAAATAAAGCATATGACAATGGTTGCCATTTATATTTAGAGACACTTCCATTATTACCACATTCCAGCAGTAGCAGCTGGAATAAGGCCATTTAGTTTATCCTTTCCAGAAAAATGTCCCATTTTGCATTATTCAGGGGAAATATTCATTAAAAATAAAAGAACACAACATGACCATAAAACTATGATGAGGCACTGACGTTTTCCCTGCTGTTAGTGAGCACAGTAATGAATGAGTTGATCACTCTCATGCTTTTGGGACGTGAAAACACACATACACACAAGGTCAGCGAGTTGAAAATAACAGTATGTGGCTCTTGAACACAGAGGGAATTGTTTTAACATGATTTACACGTTGGATTTTTTAATCTAAATGAAAAAGCTGTTTCATTTTTAAACAAGGCAAATGTCACTGAAATTGAAATTACTCATGAGTAACATATCAGTGTCCTAAATAAATCATTCTTCTAAATTGGCCTGTAATTGTAGCTAATTTAGTCAGCGCTTTAGCAGAGCATTTCAAACAGGCCTATTAAGAAGGTCTATCACTCAGAGTCAAATGAGATCTCACTTTGAGCATGAAAAAATATTGTGTCAAAGGAAAAGAATATGAAAACATCTAAAATATTCTAGCACCGTGCTTTAATTCCTTCTCACTGTTGTGTGAGAAATGACAGAACTGTAGACAGGAGTTGTGATGTTTTACAAAGGCCACAAACAAATCTTGTGTCTCTAAGGTAACAATTTGCTGATGATGCAAATATCAGGTTAGAAACAGATCAGCGTTTCTATGGAAGTTCAAACTTTTGAGGGTCAAGACAAGTAGCTAGTGATCGCAGTAATAACAGCAACTGTTAATTGCTTTAATTTAGTTTAGTAGAACTGAAGATACACTCAACATAAACTGCTAATTTAACACTATAAGGTTGTTGAGTGAATGAATGAATGAATGAATGAATGAATAGAGGCACATACTGGACAAGAAATGGTTGTAAAATTGTAAACAGCTGATCACTTTATGAATTGACAGCCTGACTGCTAATCTTCAACATGTTAAAGCATTTAAATTTGTTTTCCATATTTATATGTAAGAGATGTTCACAAATGGCATTCCCAAACAAGTCATAAATCTGATTAGATCTGAATAATATTTCTTTCTTTATTTATTAATTATGTTCTGAACAGCTGGTAACTTAAAAATGTTAGAAGACAAATTGAAAAAGTACATTTGAAACCCTGATTAACATATTTCCTGTTTGTCTTCCTCGTGCTTTTGTTTTGTAGACGTTTAGTTTGTAGTTTGCCTTGTTTAGTTCCTGTTCTTGTTTCCCCTTGTTAATTGTTTGATTTCACCTGTGTCTTGTTAGTTTTATTACGCCAGTCTATATAAGACTTTGTGTCTTTTTGTTACTTGTCTTTCTTTAGTGGTTTGTTTTGTTTGTGCTGTTCTATTTTCTACATTTCCTAGTTCCCTGACTTTTGGTTATCTGTATTTTTAGTAGCCTATATACACTCAATTTAATTTGTTTTCGATATAAGTTTAATATGACTGTTTTAATCAATCTAAAAACTTTGTAGAGCTGGGAATAGTGAACATTCTAATAACTCTTGTGCTTTAAAGATAAGAACCCAGTTATTATATTCATCAATTAATAATGCACTTAAATATGATCTTTATTCTTAAACTAGGCTTCACAAACACCAGCTTCATTCTCCTCAATTGATCCAGTAATTCATAATCATAATAAAGGCTGACTGAGCTTTGTGAGGCAGTATTTATCTGTGAGGGACTCCGATGAGCACCAGGGGCAGTTAATTAGGTAACATTACTTGATTAAGTTTCCTCAGTCATATCAACACTGTTCATCGTCCCTGTGATTTACACAGAAATGAGACATTTTACACATTGTGATTAATGATGATGCTGTTTTTAATATGCAGGTTGGCATTTTCACTTCTCAGCTAAGTAAGAGCCAATAACCACCTCCACCGATCTGAGCCCTGAGACATCCTGTTAACATCAGGTCTTATTTATTAGGATTAGCTGTAAATAACAGGAGAGAGAAACAATATGTACAAACCTGACTGAAACTCACAAACAAAAGGATTACAGACTAAATAAACATGATGTACTACAACGCAGGGGAACCCGTTTCCACTCTTGGCCCAACGTGAGGGCAATAAACACAAGTTTCTCTGCAGGATTGTCGACAGTTGACTGAATCGTCATGCTTAGGAATCATCTGTGGCCAAAAACACAATTCTCCACATGCCTGTTAAACCCCTGTCTAGCTCGACGTGAGCCGCACAGCGCCGGCAGATGAGCCTGTCGCTTCAGTTTGATGAACACTCGTGCTAATGCTAGCAGAGCATCTGGCAGCTTCCTCAGTTAGTTTGGTGGAAGAAAAAAAATATCTGTCCTGTAAACATACCACATCTGCAAACCACATCTACGGTAAATACACAACATTCGATGTTTAAGTCCATCATTGATACACAAACACTGTTTTGGCTGCCGACTGATTCTAGCTGCCAGCGATTTAAATTTACTTCATTAAGCAGAATGAGTAAGAGTTTTTGTATTAAACAGAGAGGACCTTAGGGAGAGCAGTCCTTCCTGAAGGGACTAATGGCAGCTTGGCAGCCTGTGGCACTATAAACTCTCTCTACCTTTATCGTTCGGTCTCTTCCTCCTCTTACATTAATAGACATTCATGAGTATCCAGCTACTGATGAAGCTCTGAAGGATTGACACAATGAGGCAGAAGTGGAAAGGAGGGAACACAGCGGTTTTCCCTGGCTTTCTTATTATCCACTATTGCAGTAACAGCTCAGTAGTCTCAGTGCAGGTTTCATGTTGATGAGCTAAAGGGGTTTTCTTCAGTAACACCTTCAGGCTAAAGGAGAAACGAGAATTTCAGTACAAGAACTCCATCTGTCAGTTATGAACGTCTTACTGAAGTTGACTGGATCGCACTGTTTTTCACAGTTTGTGATGGATGGCTTTTTCAAGATCCTTTTAGGCTGACCAAAAGAAAATCTGTGTTACATCTGAGATTTAGGCACATTTACATGACTGTTGATTGAATTCTCTCAGAGTGATTACTTAGGTCCACTTCAGAAGAGTAGCATATGGAGATTTCAAATACAAACTACATGACAGGATTTGATCATAGTAGTTCTTCTGGCATCAGAAGATCAAATAGAATCTGAACACTATTTCTGGTGACTATATTTTAATTCGCTTGGCGAACACTATGGATGTATGCAGATTCGCAGGAAGCGGAACAAACACTTTATGTAGAAAACTAATAAGACAGTTTTGGAATCTCATCCAAAATAATGTCTCGGCTGACATGTGATCAGACCTGAGATGAATGTTAATACCAAGACAGAATAAGTGTTCAACTCTTGCAACACTTAGACTTCGATTCAGAGCTGTCAGTCATGATGAAATCATCTGAAATCCCAAGAAGATGAAGATAATTTTTCACTGCTCTCTGCTGCAACTTTAGGAGTAAGTGCCCTGTCTGTTCTTTGACGTTTATGAAAAAATCTTCAATTATCATAAAGCTCATTTGGGGGAAATTAGGTTTTAGAAATTCAAGATTCATCCACTCAGTGTCATTCATAAATGCAGCTTATTATTAAAACAGACATTTGGAAGTACTTTTTTATGAAAAGAAATAATTTAAATGCAGGTCCAGTTTTGTAAAAGTGGAAAAAAATCAACCTTTTAAACCCATAATGGTTGTGTTTAATGGAATAACAAAATAAACTGGTACATTTAGTCAGTAAAAAAAAATATATATATATAGATTTAATTGCTTAATTTTGACCCTAGTGAAGTTCTTAGAGATTAAAAGTTTCATTTTGAAATCTTGTTGATGTTTTTTGTGCTGAAAATCCAGGCTTACTCCAAGAGTTTTTCCTCGCTGGTAGGTGAATGAACCCCTGAAATAATGTGACAGTTACTGTGACAATAAAAAGCAGCGCACAAATAAAGCTGAATGAGACTGAATAGTCCAGCGGGTCTCTGTGGGTGTGAAGGACGTTAAATGGCTCTGTATTGCAGGTTTCAGGCTCTGAATGACTCTGTGTGTAACAAACAGAACCCACCTCGCCAGGTTGAAGACGTCATCAATCAGACCGGCCCTGTTGCCCACAGAGATGATCTGCCGGCGGAGAACAAGCAGAGATATTTATAATGCAGCAGGAACCATGCAGAAGAGACAGGAGAGATGAGGAGAATGAGGAAAAGGAAGGATCGTGACAGAAAAGAAAACTCAAAAGATGATGGGGACTGACAGAGGTGGAAGAAAGTTTACCGTTGAGTTGGTCATCAGCTGCTGAATGAGAAGTCTCCAGTTGTGAAGGTCGTAGTTCACTCTGAAGTAGCCCGTTTGATTGATGTTGCCCAGCAACCACGTCTCGCCGCCCATGTGACCCACTCTGTGCGTCTCTATAAATACACGAGTAAAAAAAGAGCATGAAACAAACGTTTAATGACACTTCTGACAGCTCACTGTAGCTCAACTCACACACATATGAGCAGAAACACACAGCGCCAAATGACATCCAGACACTCACAGACAGATGTGAATATCTTTAGATAACAGAAAGTAAAGAATCTAATCTAATGAAATATTACAGAAAATTAAACAAGCTGTTCACTGTGGTTCACATGGACTGATATATTCTGCCTGACAGTGCACTCACAAAGCTTTTTATTCATATCAATGTTTAAAAATTTCAGCGCATTGATCATCTTTGGAATTAACTCAAAAAGCAGTCCTGCATGAAAATATACATGAAGAGACAATGCATTCAGCATTTCGTAAAGCATAACATCTGTAATCTAATGTGTATGCCACGTTCTCATCTTGTAATATTCCAGCCAGACCTTGTGCTTTTTCATGGATAGCAAATGCACTGGTTAAGTGCTTTCGAGCGCTCGTGGACTCAATGCATTTGAAGTGTATCGTGATCCAGGGAGCATCCAAGCGTCGGCGGGCAGATTGCACGAGTCAGGCGGTGAGTTAATGCATATAAATAGGGTCTCTATGTTACAGTCTCTGTTTCTCTGTCTCAGCTGCTGTGGATCTGCATTGTAGCCCTGATGAGGGCTGTTTGTGAGCTGAAAATGGAGGCTGTTAAACGGCCTCACAATCAGAGGAACTCTGAGCTCTGAGTCACACGGATCACTTCCAGACCAAATTCAATTCTGGCTCTTGGAGTTTGACTCGCTGTGGCTCCATCCGAAGAAAATCCACCTCGTTCTCCCAATGGAGAGGAAAGGAATGGAACATAATTGAATTTAATGATGGTGGACGTGGAGCTGCTGCATGAATGTGTGACTCAGAGATGAATAGTATGTTGAATGTGTTGTAAAAGAGCATTTACATAAAAGCACTGAATTAGTCAAATTTAATGAGGAAATCCAATTAAATTAGAACTTTTTATCAGTATTTTTATGTGTCGCTGGTTGATATGACAGCAGCTGTGGACTTCATAGGTCAACACTCTGATACTCAATTACCTGTTCAGATCTAAAAATGTACTTAAGAGAATTCAATTCATACATACAATGACTTAATTATATATATATATATATATATATATATATATATATATATATATATATATATATATATATATATATATATATAATTTTTTTTTTTTAAATTCAGTGCTTTGTTATTCTAGCTAATTAAAATCTGTTAAAATAATTTTTTGGGAATGTTAAAAATACCAGGGTATACTAACATCATAACTGAAGAAAGCCTTATTAAAAGAATGTAGTTCTTTAAATCTTTTATTTGTATCTCTAATCATTTATCTTGCTGCCATGGCCTCATCGTATTTTGGATACAATTCATGACATTTGATAAAAACTTTTTACCTTGAAAAAAATGTTTTTTTAACATTTTGGAAAACGAAAAAGATTAAGATGTGAACATGTGTATTCAATGTGTTATTACTTTTTATCTGGTGGTTGCATTGAAAACACATTTAGCATAATTGGTACCTGTTTTTTATTGGAGACCCAGATGATGGTCTCTGTTGATATGTGACTGGAGTTTCCCACTGCGAGCGTCAGCGGTATTTGCCACTGGAAGCTGAAATGAGACAAAAAAGAGAAAGTAAGAGCTGAAACGCTTCTATTTGATCTCAGGGTTTAAATGTCACTGCCCCAGATACATACTGTATGACGCGCATAATCTCACACACATGGACTCCCACGACATAATGGGATTGTGGAATATATTTGTGCAATTTCCTCTCTGTTTTGGCACCAGCAGGCAATGTGACAAATTCAGAAATGATTGTGAAGCTGAAAGAAAGCCCAGCAGTGTCAAAGCTCAAAGAAATCGGCTTTCATTCTTTCTCAGAGTGCTTTGCTATCGCTCTATCACACACACACAGCTGTGTATCGCTCGTCACCAGATCCCTGTCATGTTTTGTGTCGGCACCTCATTTTGATGTCGATTCATCTATGAGTGTGTGCTTTCATGTGTTAGTGTGTGTATGAACATCCCTAGGTATGAGTGCACATCCAGTAAAAGACTTTCAGCTGTCAGAATGGCTGACACACAGGTGGACGTGGTCTGCTGTCTGCCAGCGTAAATTACCCCAGACGACTAGAGCACAGCAGAGCCGACCAACAGCAATAAATACTGTAACATTAACAGATATAATGCAAGACAGAATCATTTGAACATGCTCCAAACAACATATTGTAACTTTACTTTAACAATGTTCCCCCTTCCTCAACAAAGCTATTTCACTGACTAAGAAAAGTTTTTATATAGAGAGAACAACAGGGATAAAGGCACACCAGGGTAAGAATATGTATGTATATAAACACATAACAATTTATTTATTGAATAAAAGTAAACTGAAGTATTTTATGTATCAAAATAAACATAATATGGAACCATATTTGTTGAAGTGATTGTAATAAACAAGTATTAATGCTGATATTATGCAAAACCTATTCCTTTAGGTAAAGTATTTGTATCAGTAATACTGGGGGCCTTTTGCCCCATGCTGGTGAGCCTTTTACCCTGAACAAAACAAACTACTTAATGATTCCTTTTTTCATGAAATGTATCATTAAATAAAATACTGCAATCAATCACTATGGCAGCAGTGAAAAGCACATTTCCCTTAAGGTGTGCCATTTGCCACATTTTACTCTCTTCAGTGCCTGATAAGAAATGATAGAATAACACATAATGGTGTTTCCATTCTTAATCATGAAAATATGTTAATGAATGTCTTTTAAATGACATATCGCATCATATTAAAGCTATAATGTTTAAAACAATACAATCTTTCTTTGTTTTAAGTTTTCCTTAGCAAGTTGACAGTTTAGCTTACTCTCTTGGTTTGCCACAACCTTGCTTACTTAGCATACTGCTAACTGCTAAAGTAAGCTTTGTTCATTAGCTAAAACAAAACATTGTGATAAGCAATGTTTTATCTTGAGGCAACATGCGAAAAAATACCCAGAACACCTTAGCAAACACATAGCAGGACCCTGTCAACCGTCACAGCATACTAGCATCGTAGCAGTGAACTTTACATAGGCACGCACCACGTTTTCTTAAAAAATGTCGAACTTTAGTCATCTAATATGAGAAGAGCAGCCTGGATTATTTGGTGACATCAGCCTTGGCTGTGGGGAATGGGTTGGATCATTAGGGATTTGTGTCAGTTGGAAAAGTGACAGGAATGGACAAAATCCTTTCAGGTGACTCACCTCAAATCATTCATAAGATGATTTGCACTATTTAATGTGTCTTAATTATGTCTGAATAAGCCGAAATGAGGATTCTGTGTAAAGTGACTGAAACTAGACAATAAAACAATGATGGTAACTTTTCATTTCAGCAGAAACAGCTGTAAACGGCAGACTGCAAGTTTACAGTATATAAACTATAGCACAGTCAGGAAGACATTATGCATAAGATGAAGCAATATGATCCTGCTGGGAAACAGTATTTAAAAAATGTTTGTAAGGGCACTATAGAGAGAGATTCTGTGCAAGAAAAGAGCGCTGATAACAATACTTATGAATTCCAGTGATAATAGAAGCGTCTGCGTGTGTTCAGATGAAACCACACACTGATACATTTACATAAAACTCTGTTCATCAGTGGGACTGAACAAGAGAAGATATCAAAAGAAAATTAAAGTTCTCCACAGGCTGGTAATTTGGTGGCTCATGTTTATGTTCATTTATGTTATCATCATCGTTATTTACATCCCTCAGGAACTTTGTGTTATGGCCCAGAGCTTTAGCTAAGACACGAATCAAGATTTCAGTATCTGCAGCAGACGGGTACAGTCATCTTATTATGTTCATGGAAAGAAGCAATGTTTGTTAGCTGAGGATCAGTTGCTCTTAATGGACAAGAATATATGGTAACACCTTCCATTAGGGAGCACTCTTTAGTACTTTAGGACAACAAATGGAGCGTAGCATTAGTTCTGGGAGGTCATGCTAGTCAAGCTCACATTGCTTTGCTTAGGAGCTAATCAGATGGCGAATTCCACCTCTATAGGAAGCGTTCAATAAGGAATTTTGTGACAAGGGTTCCTTTTCCCACAGAGTATCTCATCAGATTCAAGTTTGTGAACTTAATAGCGAACACATCGTGTTGATTGATTGATAAGCCAATAGACTTGCAAGTGACCTGAGCAAGCACTGCTTCTCACAATTGACATAGACCCTTTACATAGAAGTTGTGCTAATGTGACTGTAACAGTTAATAGTTCGGAAGGAAGGAGGCGGGAACCGGCGAACATTCAAACAAAAACTTTAATAATAAAATAAACACAAAGTAGCGTGACAGCCCCTCGCAGATGACTGTCGCGCACGAACAGAAATACAAAATAAAATCCATGCCTGGTCCTCTCTCGTCCTTCACTGTCATTACTCCTTCTCTTATCGTTCCGGAGCTCCTTTGTGGGACTCGAGATCGGTGAGTGGTGCAGGTGTCACTCATTTTCAATTGCTCCACTGGCCTCACTCCGTTCCCACGGCTCTCGGACCTGCTCCACTAGTCACATACCCCCATTGCCCCTTGCAGGCCGGGGGGAACTCCCGAGACTGCACTCTACTCCCCCCCCCCTCCCCTCTCCGGGGGAGATCACGGCGGCCACGGGTACCGGGGGGTATGGACAAACAGACGAGGCAAGAGAAAAGGAGACGGAAGGATGAGGAGAGACAGAGATGAGAGAGGGGAGAGAGAAGAAGAGGAGAGAACGCCCGGTGGACGGTGACGGCTCCTCCGTATTCGGGCAGCCGGCAGGAGTTCCCCGTTCCCTGCTTCTTTCCATCATGGTGTATGGCAGCATGCTCCGGCCTCAGGCGAATGGCATCGGCTCCTCCGCTCCCTCACGGATGGCAGCCGTCCCTCCACATTCTCGGTGGCCAACAGCGAGTTTGTCCGTCCCCCCGGCAACTCACTCCAGCCCACCGCCTCGAGCGTCCATGGCGGCAGACTGCTCCGCCATGTTCGATGGCAGTGCGGATTTACCACAGCGCCGAGGGATCTTCGGCAGCGTGTCCCTCCTTCCTCCCGGGTTTTGGCACCAATGTAACAGTTCGTAGTTCAGGAAGGAGGAGGCGGGAACCGGCGAACATTCAAACTTTAATAATAAAATAAGCACAAAGTAGCACGAACAGAAACAAAACACAAAATAAAATCCAGGCCTGGTCCTCTCTCATCCTTCACTGTCGTTACTCCTCCTCTTATCCTTCCGGAGCTCCTCTGTGGGATTCGCTCCATTCCCACGGCTCTCGGCCCCGCCCCACTCGTCACAGTGATTGCATCAACAACACTTTAACAAAAGATCTGCTTTTCCGCTGGGAGAAGCAAGATATGAAGAAATATTAAAGCATCCATGTAACAACTGGCCGTTTCACCCTTTTTCATTTCTGAATGTCTTCACGAAGCTAAGCTACTTTACTTATTTCATTCTCATTACCTAATGCTATGTTGGCAAATATGCTATCGTCAAATATTGCTCATTGTTTAAGGCTAGTTGTTCAGTAACATGTTTGCTAGGCATGCTGCCGTATTTTGACACGCTGGTACCCAGTTAAACTTACCACAGCGAGCCTTGTTTTAAATCTGTTGTTTAAGGCTGTCTGATATGAAATAGGCTTGCTGCTTCAGGCTCATCTAGTATTGGGAATGCTGTTTCATTAACTTATCTGACTATTATTTCCAACACGCTGTGTTTTAGTCAGTAATATGCTGTTGCTTAAAGTTATCTAGTATATCAGTAACATGCCAGTTGCCTAAATTTCGAGTATTGACCTTATGCTGTATTGCATTAAAGGGGCATGCTGCTCTTCTCAGCTGCTTGTTGAAGAAGAGCACCCCTTCGCCTCTTCTGTTCTTCTGCAAGGGGCATGCTGCCCCAGTCTATGCTATTTTAAAAGGTCTTAGTTTTAAAGCTACTGGCGTTAAGGCTTATCTACAGTAGTGCCAGTATCATGTTGTTGCTAGACCTGCTTGTTGCCTTAAGCTATTAGTTGTTACTGCAAGTGCTGGTATCCGGGTAAACTTGCAACAGCAAGGAGCTAATGTTTAAGCTGTTTTTTAAGGCCATCTAATTGTTCTTGAAATATGCTTGCTGCTTATAGCTGTAACAGTTATGGACTTCTATTCTCACTTAGTTTCCTTATTTGTCCATGTTCCTGTTCTTGTTTAGTTAATTAATTAGCCCCACACCTGTTTCTGTTTCCCTCTGATTACGTTCTCTATTTATAGTCTGTGTTCTCCAGTATTCCTTGGTCCGCTATTAATGTAATGTGATGTTAAGTTCTAATGTTTGAAGATTTGTGTTTGGATGTGCCCTTTTTCTCCTGTGATCATTAAAATAACTCTTTATATATATCTCCTTTGTCGTGCACTTTACTTTGCACACCCAGCTCGTGTGACAATGGCTTATCTGGTTATTGGGAAATCTATTTCTGTAGGTTTCTCTGACCACTGCAACATGCTGTGATTAAGCAAGCAACATGCTTCTTGCATAATGTATCGAGTGTAATGGTAAGGAATTTTGTCTATACTCACGCAGGTTATTACATCGATGACTTGTATCACAATGAGCGCAAATGTCAATGGAAGGCGACAAACCTATAACTCATGAGTTGATTTATTGAGTGATATGCTATTTTTTTAATGTATTTTTTATTGGTTATTTATGCTCTGAACATAACCATACCCCCAACCTAAAATGTATGCTAATTATCAGTTATCTTTGACAATAGTGGTCCTGACAGAACACCTTACTTACTATCAAACTTACTAATTTTGGCTTATCTGAAGGACATCACTGGACCCTTACTGGACCCCCTGCAGTTTGCTTACCGAGCAACCAGGTCCGTGGATGATGCAATCAACTTGGGATTGCACTTCATCATGCAACATCTGGACAAAACATGGACTTATGTGAGGATCCTGTTTGTGGACTTTAGTTCGGCTTTCAACACCATCATCCCAACAGCTCTCCAGACCAAACTGACCCAGCTCTCTGTTCCTAGCTCTATCTGTCAGTGGATCACCAGCTTTCTGACAGATAGGCAACGGTTAGTGAGACTGCGGAAATTCATGTCAAACAGCCGCTCCACCAACACTGGTGCCCCTCAGGGCTATGTTCTCTCCCCACTGCTCTTCTCCCTGTACACCAACGACTGCACCTCCAAAGACCCCTCTGTCAAGCTCCTAAAGTTTGCAGATGACACTACAGTCATCGGTCTCATCCAGGACAGTGACGAGTCTGCTTACAGACAAGAGGTTGAGCAGCTGGCTGTCTGGTGCAGTCTTAACAACCTGGAGCTGAACACTCTTAAAACAGTGGAGATGATTGTGGACTTCAGGAGAAACCCCCCTGCACTCCCCCCACTCACCATCATGAAAAGCACTGTGACTGCAGTGGAGTCATTCAGATTCCTGGGAACCACCATCTCTCAGGACATGAAGTGGGACAATCACATTGACTCCATTGTTAAAAAGGCCCAACAAAGGTTGTACTTCCTTCGCCAGCTGAGGAAGTTTAACCTGCCACAGGAGCTCCTGAAACAGATCTACTCAGCCGTCATTGAGTCTGTCCTGTGCACTTCAATAACTGTCTGGTTTGGTTCAGCTACAAAATCAGACATCAGAAGACTACAGAGAACTGTTCGGACTGCTGAAAGAATTATTGGTGCTCCCCTGCCCACCCTTCAAGAACTGTATACATCCAGAATGAGGAAAAGGGCTCAGAAAATCACTCTGGATCCCTCTCATCCAAGTTAACCCCTTTTTGAACTTTTGCCATCTGGCCGGCGCTTCAGAGCCGCAAATACCAAGACAGTCAGGCACAAGAACAGTTTCTTCCCCAAGGCAATCTACCTCATGAACAGTTAAATGTTCCCCACTTATGCAAAAAATGTGCAATATTCTTATATTTATTTGTTACCCCTCCATCCAAGTACATCTCTGGATCTTACTCTATTCTATTCCATTGTTATCTATAGCACAACTGTTCATACAATTTATTTATTTGCAATTTGTTTTTTTGTTTTTTTGTGTGTGTTGTTGTCTCTGTGTACTGGCAGCTTATGTCACTAAAACAAATTCCTTGTATGCGTAAGCATACTTGCCAATAAAGCTCTTTCTGATTCTGATTCTGATCAATGAGCAGAAAATTAGGAATTTATCTGTAAGAATATGTGTTCCCTAATCCAAAGAGTTACCAAAAATATAAATAAATGCAATAAATAACAAGAGGAAGTGTGTTATAGTGATTTTACCATGAAACAAGATGGCAGAAAAAGAATTATAAAAGGTACCAGTTTTCAATAAATAAACCTGTACATATCTACAGTACAAAGACAAAGAAAAAAAAGAAACATGGTTGCTAGGGTATTCATTTTATGTTCTAGGTAGTTGAAAATATTCATTTATTTATTTAGAATAAAAAAGAGAGATTAAAAAATCAGGCAATTTGTAATTTGCAAAACACTGTGTCATCACTGTAAAAGAGTAACAGCTGTGGTCTGGATGTTTCTACATTTAAAATTCACTGTGATTAACCAGCATCATCTCTCTCTCTTTTCATAGGTTGTGAGGTCTCAGTCTCAGTCTCTTAGTGCGGGTGTGATAATATCTCAGGCTCTCTTTAGGGACGGCTGCTTTTGCTGTCTGTAATGAGTCACTGGGGGCTTTTGTGGCTCAACATGTGCAACAGATTCTCACAACACTTTTATCCAACACCAGCTACACAGAAGAGAGGAAAAAACACAAGTGGCTTCTTTTGCAACCTTCCATGGATTCACACATGCTAGAGTTTGTTTTGAACTTGAGCTGTTGTATTTATTTACAGTATGTGGTGTAGACTTGCTTTAGACTTTCAGTCAATCATCCAGCAATGGTTTGGATTTCCCTGTTGAAATAACCGGCATATGCTGGTTAGGCATGTTTTGATGCTGGGATGCTGGTTTATGCTGGTCCTTTGCATAAACCAGCATCCCAGCGTCAAAACATACCTAACCAGCATATGCTGTTTTTTTTTTCAGCAGGGTTCTTGAATTCTCTGGAACAAAATTATGAAAGAACATCTTTTTGCTGAACACTAAGTGCCAAATCAAGGCTTTTAAACATTAAAAGCAGCTTTTAAAATCATCCATCAGCTAACACGCAAATTGGAAAAGCACACATTATACATGTCCAGATTTTTTTCAATGACTGACATCAACATACAGTGACACAGTAATGTACAGACACAAAATCAGAGACTTGTGAAAACCATTCCTTACTTTAATTATTGCTGCTGCACTTAAGTTGAAGTGTTTATTCTTAAATTGAAAGACAGTCTAAATCTACAGTCTTTATACTTTATTCATGTGCCCAGTGGCGTTCAAACTGATGCATGTTCACAGTTAATTTTTCATTGCATTTCAGATGCATGTGTGTTTTGCACTGTTAACTGTCAAGACACATTCCAGTGATGTCACATGAATGCATTACTGCACTGCATAATGTTTCCATCTAAGCATACTGTGAGTGTATATATACTACTGTATATCTGTTTTGTGTGCTCTGTATTATTGCAGTAATACCACATTTCTCTTCAAGGATCACTGAAATATCTGCCTTTAGCAATGAGATATTTTTTTCACTGTAACAACAGTGCTTGATAATTGTTTGTTTTGTTTTTCTAGGTTCTTGATGATATTTGATCACGTAACTTTTTCCAGTAACAAGTTAGTTTAACACACCAGCCTCAAGAACACCTTCACATACCTGCAAAATAAGACTGTATAAGGCTCAGATACACCTGTAAAATAATTCACAGGGGTAACTGCACGTCCCCAAAACAGTCAAACAGCCTGCAAAGCGAAGATTCATTTGTGTCTTCAAGCGCTAATAAGTTGTTTATATTCTCTGTAACATCACCTCAGCATAAAACCTGTGCTGTGAAAATCCAAATAGTCAAGTAATATACAAGTGAAAAGGTGTTAATGAAGGAATGGTTCAGCTTCAGACTTTTTACACTTGTGTAAATAAGCACAGGATCTGCAAAATGGTCCTGGATGATTTCAGATGAGGTGTGTTGAAGTAAAAAAAAACACACACACTTATAGCCCCTTTCTAATTAAGTTTTGCATCTTGCTAACTTAATACTGAGGTTTTATAATTAAGAGGTGAACTGTGATCCTGAACACATCTTGAAAAACTGCTAATATGCTAACAAGCTGATGTAAACTAGGGTGACCAAACATGCCATTTTCCCAGAACACGTCCTGGCCAGGATTTTTATATTGCCTAAAATACCCATGTTTTGGCTTTGTTTGGGCTGCGCAGACCAATTGTTGTATGACAAAGTACTTATATTTATTAATATAACAAACATCATCATTATCATTATAATCGCTCTCACGGTACTTTGATGTCTTACACCGATTGGTATGCTCAGTGCTGCTTCAAGCCCAACACTAATATGTACACGTATTTGCATCACTTTGACCGTTCTCTGTAGATCCCACCTTCTCACGCACCACAATTGGTCACGCATCACAATTACGTACAATGTCTGCATGTTATTGGTCAAACGATCATTACCTTCATTAAGTATGAAAACAGGAAAAGCCAAAACCTGGATATTTTAGGCAATATAGAAATCCTGGCCAGGACGTGTCCTGGGAAAATGGCATGTTTGGTCACCCTAATGTAAACAATCTTACTAGCTGTAGCTCTGAGCTTTCGTGACAATTTCAAAGATATATTTAGAATTAAATACAAAATACAAGATCTCCCTTACAAAAATTAACCATGGTTTTACAACAAATAATAATAAATATTGAAAATTGCAAGGGTGGTGTGGTCAATATTTTTCTTTTTTGCCTTGGCTAGGGTGACCAAACGTGCCATTTTCCCAGGACACGTCCTGGCCAGAATTTCTATATTGCCTAAATAACCAGGTTTTGGCTTTGGTTTCCTGTTTTCATACTTAATGAAGGTAATGATCATTTGACCAATAACATGCAGACATTGTATGTAATCGACCCAATCGTTGTGCGTGAGAAGGTGGGATCTACAGAGAACGGTCAAAGCGATGCAAATACGTGTACATATTAGTGTTCGACTTGAAGCAGCACTGAGCATACCAACCGGTGTATGACATCAAAGTACTTTGTCATACAACAATTGGTATGCGCAGCGCAAACAAAGCCAAAACGTGGATATTTTAGGCAATATAGAAATCCTGGCCAGGATGTGTCCTGGGAAAATGGCACGTTTGGTCACCCTAATCTTGGCTGGTTTAGGACTGTCATGGATAAATAAAGATAACAAAAAACGCAGCAATCCCTGTTTTAATTATTTATTGAATAATTTAAATCAAACATTTGTTCAAAAAGGCTGATTCAACTAGAAACAAAACAAGTGAATGTACTGTTGAATCTCTGGCTCACATGATTCGTTCAAAAACAGTTTCATTCAAGAATGAAACACTGCGTTGCTTTACACTGTTGTATAAAATTATTAGCATATTTATGTGCTGATATTCAGAAAAGTACATTGCTTGTCCAATGAATATAAAAACATAAAATCTCATACATGGGTATTTTTCCTTTCATTGCTTGAATTATAAGGGCATTCTAACTGCATTCTAATGGGCTTCATCACGCAGTGAATGCTTCTGGACTCTCAAGATGTGTTTTTGTTTGTCAGCTCTCCTATCATCTCTCAGTCCCTCACAGTCATACAGCACAATGACATTATGTCAGGAGAATGTCTTTAAATTGGAAAAATCATATCTTCTGTTGTCTTCAAAAGTTATGCTAGAACCATTTTGCACGAAAAATTATGGAAACTTGCTTCGGCTTGTGCACAGCTTGTTACAGTACCGAGTTCTGATTGACCAATCGCCATTATTTAGTTCGTGAATTATCATAAGTAGAGAATTTTAACATTTAATTTGCACAATAACTTTTACATAATACACAGCAATATTAATCTAAAGTGGATGGTTAGGGGGTATCATTTTTTCCACCAGGGGGATGCCATCCCCCCTCAATTCGGGCCCTGGTTACTACACTTTTTCTACAATAAAACCATGGTTAATTTTCGTAAGGACTATACAATACCCTAACTTTGTAAAAATAGGATAACAACATTTAATGATAGCATGCTAGGCTTCAACTGTACAGTATGTGCACTACCATAACATGTTTTTCATTCTTTTTACAAACTGAAAGGCGAGTCAAAATAAATTACTCTGGTAATAATTAATAGACCAAAGATGATATCAGTACAGCTGAAGTTGTTTTTAACCCAAAAAGATTTCTTTAATGAACATTTGAGAAAGGAACTGAATTAGCATAGCCTATCTAGTGTATGGCTCTTTGCTAGCTGGCTTATGAAGCTGCTTTAACAGAATATCAAAGTGCAGCAAAAAGCCAGCATGTGTTTTGAGTACAATTGTGTGAAATAAATGTCCTTTTCTGTGGATTTCTGTGGAGTTTGGACCTCAGTTGGACTGTGGACCCTCTATGAACTTTAATGAGATGGCAGTGGACATGAAACACACTGAAGGGGTGTGAAATACATTAAACTGACCTTCTCTGTTTTCTTTTTGTTGCTGCCAATGTTTCTGTCAGCACATTTTACTAGGCTGGCTTAAAGCCTCAAGTGAGGTGTTACACTGCATTTACAAAGGTGCCAAATCCCCCTGCATTCTGGCAGGTTGTCTGGTACTCAGCTGAAAATCCGCCTGAGGGGCAAAGCAGGAAAGAGACGCCCCCTATTCGCAACACGGCTTTGCTATTGATTCTTGGAGCAGTTCTGCTTCTGAACGCCTCTGCAGCAGACCATCGCACTCAGAAAACACGTTCATGTAGGAGGAGACGTTCAAAGAAAGGTGGCTGTGTCTGCTCTGAACAAATGAACTCCGGAAAGAAGTGAACATACAGATTTCTACCTGTATGTTTCATATTTATGACACCAGATGGGTTGATGTGGAGAGTTAGCCTAGCTGCATAAAAGCAAGGAGCCTTTGAATATCTACAAATGATAAATCAGATAATTTCATGAAGACAAAGATTCACTAGAATCTTCTCCTATTTCTAACTAATAGATTTCTTTTCTTTTTTAACCACATTTAGTCAAAAAGGCACAATAAAAATATTCCAAATAGATTATGAGCTCAGGAGCTCATGTTCTGGAATTGCAGGTGTTTAGCACTGATATTAAGTTTGTCACTATCTAAATGGCAATACTGCCTAACAACACACTCAAACTGACAGTACAGCATTAAAATTCAATTCTTGACTCAATTCTTGTGCTGCTAACAGTGTCTAATCCAAAACAAAAGGAGGATTTCTAAAACGGATCAGAGGCAGTATTGAATTATTCATCTCACTCTAACAAAGAATTAAACTAATCTATCTGCCAGTGACACACGCAGTTTTCCGTGACGACGCAGACGGGTGCCAAACAGCATGTGGCGGTGACGGGTTAGCATGGGTCGCTAATAATAAATGAAATGCTCAGTTAATAGCAGCTTAATAGCCAGTGAAAACCAGTAAACCATATTAGGCTAGTTAAAGATGTTTTTTTTTTTTTCTTAGCAGGAGAGGTAAAGGCAGACATGTAAAGGTATGCTAAGCAGTAAATTGTTCACATCCATCCCTCGGATAAGCGAGGAAATCCTTTGGGTCTTAATGCTCTTGTGGGGCACTAGGCTAGTTTTTAGCTGTCTAGCTGTGCTTTTAATCTCCAGATGGTATATTCTTCTGTATTTCTTCCAAAATAACTTAATATTTAATCTAATTTTTAATCAAAATAGTTTCTTCTTCTCATCAGCTGCAGAACTACTGTAGGATCTTGTTTTCTGTCTGAGCTTGATCTGATCACAGGAAAATATCAGTAAATTCTGGGAGGAAAATCACTGACTGTGGGCTTTTTATGTTATTCAGCATTGCAGTGTTTGGCAAACGTACAGGCCTCTGCTCCAAATATTGTGGATTTTCTGAAACGATGTATGAGCTCATGGAGAATCAATGTCAAGGGGTCAGTTGACTGATGATGTTTCCTTTTCATGTAACAACTTGTCACGACTGACATATGGCAGACTACCTTTTGTTGAACAGCTCAGGATTCTGGATCTTGGCGTCGGTGTCATAGACGAAGTGCTCTTGTGAGATGGTGACACTGTTGTCAAGACTGTCGTTCTTGCTGATGGTGACGACAGGGTAACCCATCTGCAGCGTCCAGCGGTCCATGACCTGTGTGATGTTGATGTCCTTTCCCTCCCGCTGCATGGCCTGTGACACAATATATATATCAAAATACATCATACATATACAGATCATCATGTTGGGTGTCTAATGGCAATAGAAGCTGCAAAGAAAACATATTGTGTCAGATAGTGTCAGGTGAGTGAAAATGAATTCAGATTTGATGTCTTTAATTGCAGATACATGAATCTAAACTGATTCAACTTTTCTTTGTCTTTCAAAACTATAATGGATGTAAATAAAATCTCCTCCAGGTCTTTTAATTAAAAACTTTTAGTGAATAGAAAGGTGATTAAACTTCACCGTTCTCTTAAACTGCATACGCAGAAACATCACAAGGCAATTTCCAGTTATCTAATCTCTTTATACAAGAGCAACGCTTGTAAAAGGGCAGAGCTAGATTTATAAGTCTGATTTCTTCAGCGGGAGCTGCTCCTCCTATTTTAAAGAAGTAAAACATAAAATTGGATCTCACGGCTCATTAATGAGGAAAGCTCGTAATATGACTGAGATTTGTCCCTGAAGGAAATATACTGCCTACACAATTCCTCCTTATTCTTTGAAAGTGCTATATAAATGGTTCAGCATGGTGGACAGCTGGCAGTTTTTTGTATGAATTGTTTTCAAAAGCTATCTGTTTGCATGAGGAACATTTTAAAGCTCTATGGAGTTGCATCTTTTCACCTTGAGCTGCTGCATCCATTTAAAAAGAAAGGTGCAGTAGGTTACTGCAAAACATTAGAAATCCCTCACTGCCCATTCAAGCACTATCAATGCAAAGTCACGATTGTGAGGTTTCATTTCAGTTCAGATGCAGCTGTCTGTGACTGCAGTAGACAGTGAGGCAGCTTGCTAACTTTTGGATCTTAGCGGATGTCAGTGGTTTCACAGTTATTGCCCATCATTTCCATACATTGAATCCTAAAGAGCTGCGGAGGCCACTCGGCAGTTTTGTATGTAATTGGTTGTAAACCAGTAGAGATTTACAATGTTTCTGCAGCAGCACATAGTGAGTGTGTTGTGGAGACCTGTGGGATCGGAAGGGGAATGTGGTGGCAGAAACAAAAGTGCTCTGTCAGGCTCTCTTGCATTCTGCAAACATCAACTTGACTAGATCAGTTGAGCATATGTAACTCCCCTTCTCCAGTGTAACTGGGAAACTCTTGCTTATAACAGATGATTCTGACCATTATGAGTATTAAAATATGAGAATAACCAAGCTTGCATGAGATGTCTTGACTATTATGGAAAGCGCAGAATGAGACCAGATGATTTCTCACAGCTGTCAATGACTCATGGTTTGTTTACCGTGTTAATACAGAAGATGCTCTGCGGAGGCTGATGACGGCAGCTGATGTT
The DNA here is from genome assembly GCF_018340385.1 of Cyprinus carpio. NCBI lineage: Eukaryota > Metazoa > Chordata > Actinopteri > Cypriniformes > Cyprinidae > Cyprinus > Cyprinus carpio. The sequence continues at coordinate 17,252,786 of NC_056600.1, forward strand.
CCTACATTATGAATCATTTTCTATAGGACAGCTTTCAGGAAGCTACTGTACCTTTGTCCTGGCGGATATAATTAAAGGAAGTGAAGGCCTGTCCGGCGATGGGTCGTGAGCTTGATAAAGGGCTTTGCGGGCGCTAAGCACTGCCAGATTATTGCAGCAAATTGGATTTCATGAATAGCTAATGAACACAGCGCATATCAGTATTCATTAGATGATGGGCTGTCATGGACTGTTAATGTAGCTAAATTCGTCAGTGCCTGACAAACACGGCCACTGATAGGATACAGAAGTCCAGGTCTGGCCCTTTCACATAAATTCGCCTTTAAATCAGTTCTGTTTTGAAGAAGCGGCTCCCATCAGCTGGCATTTGGGAGAGCGATGTGAATGACAAAATGCTTCATACGGCGCTGATAGCTGCTAAATGTCCTGCTGTTCCATTACAAACTTTAATAACTTTGAGATTACACTGCAAAGTAATCTCATTAAAGTCATGACACTTTGTGAGATGAGCGAGAAGGGACTTGCAGAGAGTTCTCTGAATTTAAAAGCACATCTCTGTGCTTTGAGCTGATGACTTGAACCCAATGCTTAACTTCACTGTGATTATAGCTGTTGGCTACGACCGTTTACTTCACAGGTGCTAGCAGTTCCTCTCGCTCTTGCTTTTAGTTTCTTAAGGTGTCTGTATTATTTACAAATGCACTGTACAGGTGAGCTAGCATATTAGCATAATGTAGCACCACACATCCAGCCTAAATTTATCATCTTATCGTCATCTTTAGCTGCATTTCATCAGTAAGGATATCCTTAATTGATACCTCCATCCATTAAAGGTGTTCAGTTGATGCTAAAAATGAAACATGAAATTAAACAACAGAACAATCATAGCAATGTTTTCAATATGTGTGCAATTATAAAAAGAATTGTTTTATTAAACAAGTTTTATTATAATTTAATGTAGGAACTTTGCCTTAGCATTGCAGCATTTGTAGTTTCGGTAACTAAACTGAAGGAATTATGGGAAATGAAGCTGCTAAACCCTCTATGGTACTGTAAAAAGACAGAGAAACTGAATCAGCAGATCACTGGAAAAATGTTTCTGTCAGGAGGGGGGCACTCATGCCAAACCTAATAAGAACTGTATTTTTGAGGCCCGAGTGAAGCATCTAAATAGGTCAACTTTCCTTCAGCAGAAGATTTTTCTTGGGTTAATCTTGGCTACACCTGAGCTGAAGGGCAGATGTTTAATCTGAGAGACTCATCAGGCATGTCAGCAGTTATGTGACACTTCACTAATCGGGTCTGATAAGATTCAACTAATTTATAAGTTAATTAAAATCACCAGAATTAGCAGCAGTGAGCTTTGATTATCAGTATCTGTGAACATTTGCATTTAGCAGGTTTCAGTGATCAGATTTCTGGATCAATATTTGACCTGCGTCTGCAGAAAACGTTTCCATTCTAAGTGAAACCTCAAGTGTAAAAGCGAGACTATCAAACACAACCCAGCCTCCATATCAAACTCTTTCCCATGTGCATTTCCATAAAACCCTTATGCGTTGATGTGAGTAGGTGGTGTATTGGCATACATTTGATGATGTGCTGTTATATAATGGCCTCTGACCTATATGCAGCGTGTGAATCTCTGAAAACCTGCCTGCCGGAGATGCACTGGGTGAATTAAAGTAGGTTGAACACGTACAATTTCATTTGGCACTCAACACTGACTGACCCCAGCGCTGATTCCTGCTCGTGGATGGAGGTCTCACACCTAGAAGCTGCGTTAAATCTCACCTCTGAGAATTTGTTCCACAAGTCGTCTCTCGCTGCGTTCCCGTACATGTGCGTCATCAAGTAATCCTGCAAACACACAGAGACGGAGATCAATATTGGAAGAGAAATAAATTGGACTTGGACGGGAACAGTGAACTTGGGAAACCAAATAAGCCCAAACAATAACATTACTAATCCTCTCAATTCAAGCTGAACGTATGCAAATTAGCAGCAGATGTTTGGGTGTGATTGGCTGTCAGTTCAAGGAGGACCATAAGGAGGCCAATTAGAGGCTGATTATGTTGTTCGAGTCGATGCTGCATCAGCATGTCACTGAATGAGTAATATACAAATCAGTAAGATGATTTCTTTGAAGACATTTAAAATTGTTTACATTAAAATAAACACATTAGAAAACATTAGATTTATCCCATGAGTAAAAACGTAAATACTTACACTCAGCAAGGTGCATAATAAAAGTGCCTCGATATCAAACAGACAAATCTGTAGAGAAAAGTGTATGTAATATCTGAATTGTGGTGTATTGTTGAAGCAAAGACATCAGGTAAGACATTTTACTGCTAACAGACTTTATCAGTGTGTCTGTTCTGCCCTGCAGTCTCAGTGATACAGGTGGTGGGCGACATGAAGAAGGAGTCTGATCCTGGAGAGCACATTTACATGGATCTGATAAGAACATCTGGTGGGAAGCCTCTTGCCTGCTGTATACGAGATTCCTTGATAACTCTTGAGTGACCGTGAGCGATAAACCCATCAACTGTAATCCGCTTCCTGTTGCTGGAGTCAAGAGAACATGCTGACAAAAACTGCATGTTCCCTGCTAATACTGGTGCATGTCTTCTGTAGAGCACAAATGGAGATATTTTGCAGAATGTCCAGGCTGCTCTTTTCAATACACCAAAAACATAGCCTATATTAATGTATTTAAACTCTTCTTAAGTCATAAGCTATCTTTGTGTGATAAACAGACCAAAAAGGTCTATTTTTCAGTTTTAAACAACAACACCAGTACTCAATACCATTATTGCAGACACACTTCACTGTTTCTTAAAGAGGGGTAGATTTTATTTGAATAACTGAAGAAAAAAAAAAAACCACCTAAAAAGGGATTTGCAATGACATGAGTGTGAGCAGATGATGGCAAGGTTTTAATTTTGGGATGAACTATTCCTTTAATGAGGCCATTATTTTAGCCTTTGCTTCATGAATCGAATCAAAGCGGACACTTGTTGAAACATGAACAGGCGTCATGCTGAGAGGTCTGAGCAAATTGCATTGGGATTCTGAAAGGGTGACCCAGTCCAGCTGGCCTTCATCTCTCAACATGATCTGCTGAGCTCTCTGAGAGTCTGGGATTTGACTCTGGAGCAGAACCAGATTCATGTTACCATCCTGATGAATCTGTTTTAAACCAGAGCAATTCCTCTTCCGCTCTCTCTCTCTCTCCTCCATCAGAGTTAATGCCCTGAGGCGACGTGACCATGTGGTCCGATCTTGCCTCTGATAGTGTCACCACACTATATATATAGAGAGAGAGTTTTCTATAACGAGTGATAAATTGTTAAATTGTATATTTAACCACTGTCTAGTCTCTTTCAGCAGATCTAAAAACTGAGAGAATTTGAATGTTGCAGTAAGAAATACCCCTTCTGCTCATTTGCATACATTTGCATAGCAGCGAGGGACCACCCAGAGCCATTTTATGTTGGTGTTGGTGACATTTTCCAGTCTGCTTAGCATAAAATTTTGCATTTTAATGACTGTGTTGTTACTGACCACTGTTTAGTGACCAAAGACACACATGGACAGCAAAATCATATGCCTTAACAGCTGTCTACTGTCTGCAAACTGAAATCATAATATGGTGTAAAGCAGCATTCTAACCTAAGTGAACCTCATATGACTGATTTAAAGTGTTTTACATAGTGTCTGTATAGTGTTTCTCTACTTCTCTAATTCTCTAATGGTTGTGTTTGTAATTCTTAATTTACTCTAATTAACTATGGCTAGTTACTCCTCTGACACTCTCCAGGACAGAATAATATCCTGAACGTTCTTTCATCAGATATTATAACCACATTCAGGTTTGGTTTCTGATTCTGCAAAGACAAATTATATACAAAACCAGACAAAAGATTGATCGCTTTCGATGTGTAAATCCCCCGGAGCTAAAACACGAGTTTTCTGCAAGAGCCTTCACCACAACAGTCAAAGCAGATCATAAATAATTCATTATTCATCCAACTAAATGAGTTCATTCAAAAGTAATACAAGAAGAAATATGTCTACAATTTTCCTGCATATGAAAGTCATTTTGAGGCAATGGAGGTAGATTGTTGGGTGAGGTGCTGTGTTTACCTATTCTTCCCATCAATCACTCAGAGACAGACAGAGATACTGAAAGTTCCCATAAGAAGAGACAGAAAACAGTAATAATGAGGCAGAACAGCCGAGCCAGAGGGGCTGCTGGGAGAAGAAAAGGAAGATGGGAAAAATGGATCTTCTGTGTGTTCCAGAATGTTGTGGAATTGAATTGAGGAGTATCTGGCTATTTGATCTGTGTTCAGAACGGATTATTAGCCCACAACATCCATCAGGAATCTCACAGATCACAGATCACAATTCTCCAAGTCAGGAACCTGCTGAGAGCTGACAAACAGGACTATGAAGCACCGAATCCAGGGAAGCAGCTTCCTGCAGTTCAAAATCACATCCAGAGGATGGAGATAGCCTGTAACATGCTGAAGTGTATTTCTCCAGGCCAGGAGCGCACTTGTACTCTGCTATTCATAGGTCAAGCATTCCACATTTCCAGCCGGAATTAATATTTCCTACATCCCATAATATGATCCATCAGAAAGTGTTTTTAAAAGCGATGGGCAGTGTGTGTAAAAGAGACGCGAGCGCTTCATCACTCCAGTCAGCTGTATGAGCCCCAGAACCCATTCAGCCCTCATTTATGACTCCCTCTATTCTTTTATAACACACATTCATCCACCCACATCATCAGCACACAAGAGAGAGAGAGAGAGAGGGATGGGTAATGCTGGTCCGGATGAGACTAAAGCCCGTCTGCTGCTTCTGAGCTGTTCAGCATTCACGACTGACTGCTGCTTCAATTATGCATAGACACGAGGAGGAGGAGAGATGCCACACAGAGTAAAAGACAGACACTGAGAGAATTAAAAGAGCCTCGGTGAACAGACAAAGAGAGACAGCAGACGATAGAAGAGAGCTGCACTGGCAGATGTGTGAGGTTGTGTCTCTCCTCTTAAATACTCAGACTTTCAGATCTAGAGCAGTTTAGGACTTCATAAGACACTATATTGAGCATTTCTTGAGGAAGAAAGGAAGAAATGTGATTATTACAACAAAAAGAAGAGGAAAAAAGGAAAATAAAACTAAACTAAATAATAAATGAAAGAATGGATAAACTAATGTAATTTTATTTTACATTTTTGGTGAGAAAGGAAATAAATAAAACCTGTTTAATTTAGGAATTTAAAGAGGAATGAATGAATGAATGAATGAATAACAGCCTCATAAAATATAATTGTTTTAAGAATACTGCTAAATAACACAAGAATATAACTAAATAATCAACAAAAACAATAATAAAATGTAATAATACAGTTTATATTTATGGTTTCTACAGATTAATCACAATTACTTTATTGTGTTTCATTTAGAAATAAAATAAAATAAACAATAATAATAATAATAATAATAATTAACCAATTCAGACAGAACTGCACGTTATCTTGCTGTTGCATTAAAAAAGAAAATTGCTAATAATACCATAGGTTTACTAGTATACTGAACAAAACTAAACACATTAATTACAGTTATAACCAGTTCAAGATAAATTGACACATACAGTATATGTGCATTACACACGTCAGTCTGCTGGTCTTATATGTATTTGTGCTGTGATATAAAGCTTGTATAAGCAGATGTTACATCTGTAAATAAAGCATTAAAGCATTCCGCTCTGCACAAAACATGACCTGAATGTGCTTCCATACACTAATAGCAACATTAAACCACAAACAACAAAAATAACCCAGAAAACAACACTAAAACTGTCAGATTTTTTACAGCATTTCAGGCATAAAGAAATAAAATGAGAAGTTATGGATGTTTTGAAAAGTGATTTATGTGAAGGTGAGGAATCTGTACCTCTGAATCTGTGTGAACTCAGACATTAAAGGAGGAGGAATTTGTACCTTTAACTCGTTTACATTTATTCATTTACAGATTGACTCTCACTGGATTCAAACCTGTTTGTTCACGGCCCAGATCCTTTAATCACATTACAAGATGTAGTTTCATGAAGCAGCCATATGGTGTCCAAAAAACATTAATACTCTCTAATAACGCATCACGAGATCTGCTAGACGGACACAGAAAGAGCTTCAGAGAACTTAAAACACTTCAGCTGGAGCATATGACCATGTGACTATAAACAAACAGAAAAATAAAAGCCTCATGCTGATACTCCAGCTCTGGAGATTCACCTACTGACATCAACACATCTACAAATATAAGATATACTCTATATGTCTTAATGCAGTGGATGTGTTCCACCATTACTGTAAACACAGAGACTTCTGAGATATGAAATTAATTTCTGACTCAAACATGTTTAATCACTTGTCTGATTGTGCTGCTTTCACCTCAAGCGTGATGGCAGCACGTAACACGACAACAAGCTGTTGTAGCCCTTAAGATAAGAAACACATGTAAACCGACACGGCTGCATAATCTCCCAAACATACCAGACACTCAGAGCAACCTGAGGGGACTTGAGAACTTGAACATTCACTGAGACATTCGAGTGTTAAATGGTAAGATTCATTTGTAACACATTCAGCTCACATTCACAGGATTTAACAAGGATCGGGTTTAAAAAAAAAAAAAAAAATGGAGAAGTATTTTAGGTATTATGCCACAATCCTCCTCAGGCTGCATTTATGCAGAATGTATAACTCATAAAGAGAGCCTTATAAACATATTCATAACACATTAGGAGTAAAACATACATATATGTGAAATCATCTGTGACCACAAAGAGAGAAGATGAAAGAAAACTACTGACTTACATTGAGGCCTCTCTGGAATAGCGGCTGTCCCATGACGTTAGCCAGCATTCGGATCAGAGCGGCTCCCTGCAGACACAACACAAAAACACACACATTCAGTAAAAGCTCCTCATTTAAACCTACTCGCAAAATATACATAGTATGAAAGTACAGTAATCCACCTACAACAGAAGTCAATGGGGCATGAAATTATGTAGGGTTAAAAAGCAAAAATGTGAAGCTTGTATTTTTTAAAGCACTGTAATTCTATTTAAATAGTATTTTTGCATGCAGTCCACTTCCTCATATTTGTCTTATTTTAGCAGTATTTACTGTATATACTATTACAGGACTTAAATAATTAATATTTTGAATTAGTTTTCTACAGTTTACATTTTAATATTAAAATTATATTTCTATTAGTTTTTTTGCTCTGATTTATTTTAAGGTTTTTTATATATATTTTTTTGTTAGCCATAACAATTAAATTAAATTAAATTGAATTTAATTAAATTTAATTTAATTGCAGATTTTAAAAAATGACATTTTTACATGCTTGTCCATCACAGAACTTGTTTGATAATTAACAAAAGATCAGTTATTAATAATGTTCCTGCTCTTTAGTAGCTCTTCTTTTTCATGTATTCAAGGTTTATGTAAAAAGAGACTCCATGACACTCATCCTGCTGATTTCTGCAGTTTCATAAATTTGTATATTTTTGACTTTGAGTGACTTTGACATGCTCATTTGACAGCATCTAATTCCCATCCCTCCACATCCCATCCTCCACACCCTGTGTGATGAGTGTCACTTCCTGTTATCGCTGAGGACTCATGGGATGTGTTGTGTGATATCAGAGTTCTTCGAGTGTGAGGAGGAAGTGATGAGGGATGGCCGGGTGTCAGGATCACTGCAGTTTGACTGACAGAGTTCATAACACCACAGAGCCTGTAGGGAAACAGGGGGAGGGACTTGAGGAACAGCAAGAACCAATCAGAATCCAGCTGTGCATTGATTGACAGCTGGAGAGAGCGTTAAAGCCAAAACTCAAATCTTCTTTGGATGGAAGATTTTATCTGGTTTGAACTCTGATAGAGGACAATTGTTTTTCTTTACTGCTCTTTGTGCCTTTAATGGCTTTCAGATGTTCAGGATGAGAGGTTGTATTTGGGCGCTGGAGTTATTTAAAGAGTGTTCCAGTAAGAAAGAGGTAATTAGATGTCGTCTGGTCTGAGATTAAATGTTTATTGTGCAGCTGAAGTCCCCAGAGGACACAAAACCTCACAATCTCTCAGTGTAACAGTTTCTGTCCCCGGCTTACTGAAAAACAAGCTTTTAATTAAACTGTTTTTCTAGTGTATGTGAAGAGGCTTATAACAACGCGACTCCATTTACAATTCACAAAGATATACTGAGAAGTCTTTAGCTGGAAGAAAAATAACGAGCAAATTGAGGTGTTTACTGGACTTGATAAAAGATTATGTTTAACGGTGAAGTCCTGACATAAATAACTGACTGATTTAAACCAACAATAGTGTTGTTTTAAAAAGACATTGTTTCTCTTCTGCTGACTGTTTGTAGAAAACAGAATAGAATGTGGAATTTCACTGAACTTTATCAATGTTCAGCTTTGAGTATAAACCAGTTCATTCAGCTCAGCTCGATATTAAAGGTTTATATTCATTTCCATCATGCAGCTGAAGCCTGTAGGAGCTGATGAGAGATTCTCTTGCCTTCTTATACGCGATCCAGTCAAACACTCTGTCGATGTCTGTGGCTTGAAACACTTCCTGAGAGATCGGATGAGAACTGGCCAAACCGTCCAGTAACATCACCTCATGAAGAACATCAGTCAGAAACCTCTGCTTCTCCTGCGGATGACAGACGGACAGAGACTTTATTCTGTTTTACAGTAACAAACACATAAAAGTGTCACATAAAAACTTCTGTTTTATTTGCATAATTAAAAATCATTTTGAGTTGCTCTATAAATGAAATTAGAAAGTGGTTATAGGACAATCCTGCTCATATTTCTCACGACTGAAGACTTTATATCTGCAGCAGCTTCCCACAATCCACTGATATGATGAACATTCACTGCCAACACACGAGAGCCGACACGACTCACCCATGAGAGAAACACTGCTGCTAACACTCAGTGTGTGTGTGTGTGTGTGTGTGTGTGTGTGTGTGTGTGTGTGTGTGTGTGTGTGTGTGTGTGTGTGTGTGATTCATGCAGAGGGTCTCAGAGGGTCTCTGATCAAATGTCTCCCTGTAGGATTCACTATAAAGACAGGTAGAAGTTTTGGGTCAGATGTAAAAGACCCTCATCATTCAGTGTGTCTGTGGATCAGCAGAGAGTCATGATCTCAAATACAGTCAGTCGTTCTGCAGCACATGAGGAAGATGTTAGTCTGATACCAGCTTATTCCCTATTTTTTTAGGAAGTCTGAACTGATTTTTATTTTTTTTTTTAAATAATAGAATTAGAAAATAAACCACAAGGAGGCAGTTAAATAAAAAAAATACCATGGTACTATACTGTTTTTTCTTTGAATAACCTTTGCATATAATGTAAATGTTCAAAAACAGTATGTTATACAGAATAACATAATATTAATAAAATGTTAAAATATACCAATAAACTGTTGCTACAGTTTTGTTGAGCAACTTCTACATTCTAAAATAAACTATAAATGTAATACCACAAACTATACATTTCAGTAAATTGTGCTTCTGCAGTGACACTGTTTTCCTGTTACTCATTTGAATGTGGCGGGTTGCCAGTTACCGTACATGAAAATGGATTAAATATGAATCACATGAATTATATATGAAAGCATTACACTGCAGGTTTATATCCAGACCATCTTCATACTGGGCTCTCTGGCGAAATCTCTGCACTGAGTTATCAAATTCAAAATGACACTAAATTCATATTTTATTATTTTCTCATCTATGTATTTATTAAAATTGTGTGACTATACAGTAAGAGAAAGCCAGCAAGCTATCAGCTGCTATAAACACATCTGGCTTTGATAATCTGAATGTTTTATTACACCTTTATTCTCCATCATTATGAATAATTCTTGCCCATTAAAGCTTTTGGCAGCTTGATTAAGAATCACGTTGAAGACATTAATCCAAGAGAGCAGGATATTTTAATCAAGGGATTTGAGCTCAAACAAACAACGTATGAAAGTGAATCAAGAAACAAATGTTCATGAAATCATTAATAGTTTATGTCAATATAATAAGGCATCTTTTTTTAACGCAGTGAATCCTGGTTACTGATAATGCGATCAAAGCTCAATCATAATCTCATATTCTGACGTTCTGCTAAAAGCAGATTAATGAAATGACATGAGGCAAAAAACAGACTCGCATAAAAGTGAAAAGTCCACAAATCAATACAGAAAACATTTATCTGAGTCCTAAACTAAGATTAATGTGTGGTAATTGGGTGGCTTTTTGACGTTTATTTTTACTAATTATTTGTAAATAACGTTGTCTGTCAGATGGAATGGAAATAAATGATTTTATTCTTAATATATAAATTACCAAAGGCAGCAGCTAATGAAGGATAAAATTACAACAAAATTACATTTACCTTTATATATTTGGGTCAACTTAAAAAAAAAAAAAAAAGAAACATGTTATGCTTAATGAACTGCAGCAATAATTTATCCCTCATATTTAACTTCAGAGAGAAGATCTTAAAAAGAGAAAGTAGAGACTTCTAGAGAAATCATTGTCCTAATTTCTCAAGCTATTTATATAATCACTTAAGTGGACTTGTAGAAGAGAACACTGTGTGACAGCTGTCTCATTAGTATTTTCTGATGGGCAGTTGCTTTAAACTTTGAGGATCATATTAGTCTAAATAATAATGTACATAAAATACAATTCGGAACTTTGGGATCAGTGAAATTTTTAATGAAGAAGTCTCTTATGCTCTTATTATGTATTCATGGAATCAACAGCAAATGAGGCCTTCATGTAAATTTACAACATTATGGTGAATGTGAATACAGAAAAACAGACAGAGAGAGAAAGAGAACAGCTGGTGATTTTATGGGAGTCATGTAATGTGCTCTATAAAATGAGAAGAGCTTCCATCTGGCCCATATGTGTTCTCAACAAGGTGTTTACGTCCACTGATACTTCATTTAGATCCTGCTTATTAGTGTCTTAACATCATCACCTGCTGTACATGCACCTGAAGATTCACACCAGAGACAGCAGTGATGTCTGGCTTTGGAGCAATGCCTTATGGGTAACCAAACCTCTCTGAAATCATCTCTAGCATGATGGATGTGAGAAAGTGGAGGGAAACCTACAGTCCAGCAGTTATGAGCAGATGAAGGAACCTATAGGCTGTTTTAATGACCTATTACAGGTCCGTGTCAAATCCATTCCCAATTTTATCTAAATTTTGGTAGGGAAATGCTTACAATCGTCCTATCAGCGTACTGAAGTGTTACCATCAAAACCCAATTGCTCCCTGAAATGACGTTCCCTAAACGGTCTCTCTGCTTGGCTGGTGCCCCATAACCAAGGTGGCTTGGAGCAGAGAGGTATGAAATGCATTGGACGGATGGATGGGAAGGTCATTATGTGAAAGTGAATGAGAATGTGAATGTATGAGCTGAATGCACACACATATTAATATAAATATGTATGAACAAAAATGAAACAATTTAAATACTTAACTTTTGGTGTAAACATTTTAGCAAAAGAATAGCTTGAGACTGCCCTTAGCACTTAGTTTTCACTACTGTATGTCCAGTCTAAACCACACATCAGGTCTGAATCATGACCAACAACCCACAACAATCTTCCAACTAGCTCATAATAAAAATGCACACAGTCGGTGAGTCATGTTGACCTGAAGATCCAAACAGATATAATCAGCACGACTGCTATTTCAAAGTGACATAAACATAGAAAATCTAGGTTGTGTTTTGCTGTGCTGATGACCTGTGTATTCATTTCATTTACGAGTGAAGCCTCAAGTGCTTCACAATAGCTGCATTACAGGCAACTAAGCCTGGCCTGGAATAGCATTATGCTAATTGCTAACACCATTATGTTCAAACAAAAGCAGATCTAGAGAGAGAACTGTTTGTCCTTGTATTATTTCATCAGGTTGTTTTACTTTAACAAACCTGAAAGTGGATGTTATTAAGAAATGTAAGAGATATGTAGACATTGAGAAGGTAGCAAACAAGAAAATGTGTTGTGTGTAGCATCATAATGTATGTTATATGCTACAATAATGAAATTAACAGTCATTGATATACACTTAACATATACTGACATCCAGATGCTAATGTAGAAAAATGCCTTCAGAAGAACTGCAGGATGGTTACTGTGTGATGCTTTTATACCTGGATAGAAACAACTGGAATTGCATCCTGTTCTTTTATTTAATATGAAACAGATTAAACAAGAAGTAGATGTCCGTAAAATGTGCAATTTCTTGGTTTTGTGTGTAATATTGAGCAATCAGAGTATCTATAGCACTCAAATGAACTGTGAAAGGATTGTTGTTTTCTGCTTAGTTGAATCTTGGCACAAAAAGAAATGCTTAAGATCTTGTGTATGTGGAAATCATTGAAGAATTGCTCTCATTTTAAGGCATTCACATCTGAATAGCATGAAAGCCTTCAAAACTCTCTCTATATAGTGTATGAGTGAGTATGTATGTATGAGACAAATCGTTTGTGTCACATCACAACAGTTCAAAGTGATGGATGATTCAATGCATGAAATGAGATGAATACTTTAGAGCTCACTTCTGTGCAACAACTCACCATGTTCCACTTTGGAAAGAGGAAATCAGTCCCGATGTACTCGAAATAATGAGCGAATCCCTCCTTCAGCCAAACATCCTCCCACCAAACTGGTGTGACTAGATCCCCAAACCACTAGAAGAGAAGAAATGAGCAATCACTCATCCAAAGAGAAAAAAACAGAGCGACCATATACAAAGATAGATTTTATGTTCACTGGCGAATAATAACAAGAAGTTTTTGTTGTTTTGTACAAGAAGAGTGTTTATGGGTATACTGAAACCAAAGTTTATTTGGACAAAATATTCAATTTATAGAAAAGAAATATACAGCAATCCACCCTCCTATTCATCCAATATCTGCAAAAACATATTACATCTTACTGGCAAACACATTTTATTAGAAAAGTCCAATACAGCATAAAAAATACCTTGTGACCTTTAGAAGCAGAAGTGCAAATAAACACTTCTAGTAAACAGTTGCACTCTGGTTTAACAGAAACGTTGTTCACAAAAGGCTTCATAGAACAATGAGAATCCAGCAGAGCTTCTGAACTATGATTAATAGTGGCTTAAACAATCAATTACCTACATTTATGCAATTAAAGCACATTTTTCTGTTTCACAGCATTCAAACCTGGGCACTTCGCCAAGGACACCATAAATTAACAGAACAGAGAAAAATAAGAATTCGATTATGAAACATCCCATCTGGAAGGTAGAAAGAATCCAAATGACCCCTGCCATTGTGTGCAGATGACAGTGTGCAAAACAGGGCTATTGAATGGAAAAGATGCAACACTGCAGTTCTAAATGGGCTGAATATTTTCCAGACTCTGAGGCCATCAAGCAGATGTGCTACTGAATGCCGGATCTCATTGTTGCAGCACACAAACCTCTGTAGGAGTCAGACCTCTTTCATCTGAACACGACATCATACAGCAGCTCAAAGCATCTGACGGGACGTTCATCTGTGACTCAGACACATGGACTGATAGCGTGGAGAAGACAGCTGGCATTCTGCTCTCAGAGGAACCTTCTTATTACACATCAAGTGACTTCCCATAGGTTTACAGATTTTTTCTGTCCTCTTCTGATTTATCAGGGGTTCTGACGCTAATGACAGTGAACCAGGACAGTGAGTCACATCACGTCACGTATTGCATTTTAAAAGTTTTGCAGAGCAAATGGATTGGTATAGTGAAATCTTGAAGAATGTTACAAGTAGTTCACCAACACTAGAATGTCAAAGAACGGTATAAACCGTGAGACCTTCGCTCAATTATGTCCTCAACAGTGTCTGTGAGATGAAAGCTAAACAGAGGGATTCTGCAGCCCACCTGCTTCATTAACAGATACTCTGCAGGAAGTCAAGCAGGGAAGAGGTTACACTATACCTCTATACTGCAGTATACACAGGATGATTGATAAAGGAGAAAACCTTCAACAGCATTATTATAAAACAACCTTAAATTGTATAATATATATTATTGATGTGAAGTCTTCAAACAAACTCAATGTCTTGTACTTATAGTAAATGCCTGAATAATTGAGCATAAGTGTCCTTCAATGACATTCAACAAGGAGGATCAGACAAGGTCTGTCTGGTTTATGACTGCAGGGCAAAGGTCATTGTCTTCTCAACTGGAAAACCACAGGAAAGAAGTCCTTAGGCTGTATTTAAGCACAAGCTAAATATTATATGGCTCACAAACTCAAACCTCGCACGTAAGCACCATGGTCTAAAATCCCTTACAAAAAAAGAAGTGTATTAGTAAAGTTTATGTATATTTTGCAAGTGTACTTTGTAGTAATGTCAATGTACTACTAGTACAGTTGTAAGTGAACAATTTCAATACTTTGTGGGACTAAATTGGCCATATTTTGATTTATAAAAGTGTCATTTTAAGTACACTTTAAATATTAAAATGTTTATTATAAACATATGTCATGTAAAATGGCAAAGTATGAATAAAAATAAACATTGCACCCACTATTAAGACTTTTATGTGCTTATTGCAGAATTTCATTTTTGGCTTAGCAACATGCTAACATCAAACTCTGAGGGTTAAACAATGAGAATCAAATTTGTCTTGTACTTCACATTAACAGAGTTTATGCCTATACAGCCTATCAAATCAGCCACTTAATGAGGCTTAATTTCAATGAAGATTCTTCCTTAGAAGGCAATTGCCTTTGTAGCCAGCTCACTAGGTTCTGGAACAGAGCCATCATCACACTTCTAGTTTGAGCTAATAAAACAAATGACAGTTTATTCTGAATCTCAGTAAACCTGAACTAAATGAAGTAGAACTGGAAACTGCTCCAATATGAAAATTCGAAACCCTCTGTTTTGAGTGACAAAGTTTATTTATTTGTCAGTATTCAGAGTGAGGGTGTGAAATCCCCAATTTCATATGTGTTGACAGACGCCGTCTTCTATAAATGAGGATAGAATAAAACACCAGCCAACGGACGTGAGTCATTTAATCAAGACTCACTGACAGACTCAGACATTTATCCTCATATTTAATGTGTAACTTATACATCTCAAACCATTAGACATTAAATATGTGACGCATAAGAACTGAAGCCTCACTTTCCAATCATATTCAAACCCAGAGGGCAGAATGTCACCTCCCCATTTGGTGGAAAATAAGAAAACTCAACATCAGCTGCATCAGCCTCTAATAGGCTTGTGTTATTGGCTGAATAACTGCAGATGAAGGGCTGTGGCAGCATCATTTAATCTGAGAGGCTGAAATGAGATGAGAATTTAACCGTGATTGAGCGTCTATGACATATAAACCCCATCGCTGGTGGGGGCAAATCTACTAACAATCCACTGCTACAGCATCTGACATTAAAATGAGCCAGTATAGAGAGAGAGGTGGTCCTGAGCCCCAGAGAGCCAAAGGATAAACTTATGCAATAAAAAACACAGCCTGTCGTCCACTAATCAATTCTCTGCAGGCAGTCGGAGCGAGCAACGAGATACAAAAGTGATTTATCAGACACCGGCACTTTGCCACCAGCTCCAGTTATTAGAGCACAGACAGGACCTTTTAATATATGACAGAATAAGCGCGGGATGAGGACTGATCTAATGCATTCACAATGAATGTGTCAATCAATATGACAGGTGAGCATAAGCCCCGCCCACTCTGGCACTTTGAGTTAATCTACACTGGAAAACAATTAGCCGTGTTTAACTCTATATGACAATGATTCTCATGAGACTGAAGCAGAGAAACAGTTTGAATAGAAAAATGGAATCTTAATTAAAAACATAAAGATGAGCAGAAGCTCCAGAGAGCTGTGACACAAAAGAGTGAAACAGCCTACAGTGGAATTCAAAATGTGTGATCTCTGTCTTTTACTCTCTCTCTCTCTCTCTCTCTCTCTCTCTCTCTCTCTCTCTCTCTCTCTCTCTGTTTCTTTTTCTTTCTCTTATTCATAAATAAGAAAACTTACTCTTTCCACACACACACACACACTCACACACACTTGTGTTTGATGTTTATTTGGAATATTTCCATGTTTAACTGACATCCTAAGTTAGCATTAACACACTCTCGCTATTTTGCATTTTGTCGAATTGATGGCAAATTTCAGGCACATGCACACATAGGCATCAAAGGGGGCTTGAGCATCTTCCCTTTTTCTTCCTTGAGAGAAATTGCCCTTTTTTTTAATAAATGAATTTATGTATATATGTGTGCATGTGTGTGTTTCTGTTTGCACACAGCTTTCCCTGTCAAACCTATCAATATCAAACCTAAATCTAAATATCAGGTCGGGTCAGGAAATGCCTTTCTCCCTCCTCTTCTCTCATCATTCTGTTTTGGACTTTCTGAACAAGAGTGCCCTCCGGCTTTGAGTATGTATGAAACATGCACTGCATGAGCGTGTTCAGTGCTCAATAATGCTCACATCGCCTCATTTTGGATACGGATAAAATGCACCATCATGCATAGGCTTTTGTCTCTTTGAATTTAAATCTAGATTTAAATCTAGAAACCTCTACGTCAACACACCTGCCCGAATAAAGTGCAGGGGATGAATTTACATTTTATTAAAATGAAATATTTATTAAATATAAAAAATGCAGCTAACGTAGTTCTACACACAGCAATATAAACAAAGGTGCCTGTTCTCTTTTGTTCTTGCTGTTTGATTGGGAAACATTTAAAGAGCATCAAGGGGTCTTGTCTTTTTTATGTTTGTTTTTGCTCTATTTCGACAACAAAAATAATTCTAAGAGTTTTGCGTCTCTGAGCAACATGACGGTGTTTCGTTCCTGAATGAATAATTACAAATGAGTATTCAACATTTTATGTCTTGTATATCGCAACATTATTTCTGCATTTGCAACTGCAGGTTAAATGCATTCATGTCCTGCATTAAAGCATCAGGGTTCTGTCACTTCGGTCTAGTGTAATTTATGGTTTTGTGACAGAGCCCTGGCACTCCTGTCATGTCTTGTTCTCATGTGAGAATCCTCGAGCCATGCACTCTCGTCTGCGTGTCCTGCTTCCTTGTTTAATGTTGGAACGTGGTGTTCGGATCTTGGCACTCATGTCTCGTTGAGTTTCAGTTTCATGTGGGGGGCTGGACACTAGCGCACCATGTTCTGTCTTATTGTGGGAGCGTGCGGTCTCGAGTTTGCTTGGCCGTGCACTCTTCTGTCCATGTGGGTTGTGTTTTGTGTAGCACACGGTTTATGTTCCGCTGCGTGCTTTTCTTGTTTTCTTGTGTTGTTGTTGCATGCAGCTCATGTTATCGGCTGCGTGCTTTTATGTCCTGTTTTGTCTTGTGAAGTGTAGCTCGCAGCTTGTGAGTATTCTCATTAGCTGCATGTTTGTGTCTTGTTTTGTTCAAGCACATGGCTTGTGATTTGTTTAGCTGGCCATGTGCATGTGTTTTTGTTTTGTGTGTGGCATGTGCTCTTTTTTGTCAACTTGTCTTCACCCCACCCATCTTGTTACCTGATTATTGGTTAATTTGCCCCACCTGTGTTCCCTTGTTACCCTCCTCATTTGCTCCCTATTTATTCTCCTTGTGTTTACAGTCCTGTGACAGTTTGTAATTGTGTGTTCCCTGGTTGTGTCCTGATCCTGCCCCTGCCAACCTGTTTTTCCTCATGGGGTAGTCTTGTTTTTTTTAATAAAAAGTTCTTCTCTACTGCATCAGTGAGTCCTCGACTCATCCCTTCATCTCCTATCCTGACATAAACTGTGTGTAAATACATCTAAATGTCACTTCTGATAAAACTTGTTTCCTCTGCAAAAAGTGAATTGTGTTGATACTTATTTAATTTATCCGGTAACAATCCAAATGTCTTACTGTAAATAACTGATTCCTTTAATTAAAAACGTCTGGTTTGAAATTTATATTCCTAATCCGGGGATGCCGCAGCCCTGCAGAGTTTAGTTCTAACCCTGCTCCAGCACACACATCATGTAGTTTTCAAATAAGCCTAAATGATTGGATTAGCTGGATCAGATGTGTTAAATTAGGGTTATATCTAAACTGTGCAGGGCTGTGGCCCTCTAGGAACTGAGTTTGACACCCTCTCACAGTTCAAATGTAACAAAGTAATTTTTAAACAAGCTACTTTTTACTTGAGTAGATTTTTAGACTGGTACTTTTACTTGTTGTTTAATAAAATTTCAGTAATGTATTGGTACTTTTACTTGAGTAAAATATTTTTGTACTCTTTCCACCTCTGACTAACAGGTGGAGAGCCGCAGAAGTGAAGCCCTCCCACCCTTTCCAGTTGTCTTGGTGTTGAAGTGAGTGGTGATAAACAAAAGACTAAGCTGCCTGTGCCTCTACTTTACAGCTAATTATCCAAAAGACAAATATACAGGTCCTTCTCAAAAAAATTAGCATATTGTGATAAAAGTTCATTATTTTCCATAATGTAATGATAAAAATTAAACTTTCATATATTTTAGATTCATTGCACACCAACTGAAATATTTCAGGTCTTTTATTGTTTTAATACTGATGATTTTGGCATACAGCTCATGAAAACCCAAAATTCCTATCTCAAAAAATTAGCATATTTCATCCAACCCAATAAAAGAAAAGTGTTTTTAAAACAAAAAAAGTCAACCTTCAAATAATTATGTTCAGTTATGCACTCAATACTTGGTCGGGAATCCTTTTGCAGAAATGACTGCTTCAATGCGGCGTGGCATGGAGGCAATCAGCCTGTGGCACTGCTGAGGTGTTATGGAGGCCCAGGATGCTTCGATAGCGGCCTTAAGCTCATCCAGAGTGTTGGGTCTTGCGTCTCTCAACTTTCTCTTCACAATATCCCACAGATTCTCTATGGGGTTCAGGTCAGGAGAGTTGGCAGGCCAATTGAGCACAGTAATACCATGGTCAGTAAACCATTTACCAGTGGTTTTGGCACTGTGAGCAGGTGCCAGGTCGTGCTGAAAAACGAAATCTTCATCTCCATAAAGCTTTTCAGCAGATGGAAGCATGAAGTGCTCCAAAATCTCCTGATAGCTAGCTGCATTGACCCTGCCCTTGATAAAACACAGTGGACCAACACCAGCAGCTGACATGGCACCCCAGACCATCACTGACTGTGGGTACTTGACACTGGACTTCAGGCATTTTGGCATTTCCTTCTCCCCAGTCTTCCTCCAGACTCTGGCACCTTGATTTCCGAATGACATGCAAAATTTGCTTTCATCCGAAAAAAGTACTTTGGACCACTGAGCAACAGTCCAGTGCTGCTTCTCTGTAGCCCAAGTCAGGCGCTTCTGCCGCTGTTTCTGGTTCAAAAGCACACGCCTGTGCACGGTGGCTCTGGATGTTTCTACTCCAGACTCAGTCCCACTGCTTCCGCAGGTCCCCCAAGGTCTGGAATCGGTCCTTCTCCACAATCTTCCTCAGGGTCCGGTCACCTCTTCTCGTTGTGCAGCGTTTTTTGCCACAGACTTCCCACTGAGGTGCCTTGATACAGCA